>NW_026652279.1:137513275-137779132 GCF_009828535.3 Hylobates moloch
GCCAAGTCAATCCTAAGCCAAAAGAACAAAGCTGGAGGCATCACGCTACCTGACTTCAAACTATACTACAAGGCTACAGTAACCAAAACAGCATGGTACTGGTACCACAACAGAGACATAGATCAATGGAACAGAACAGAGCCCTCAGAAATAATGCCGCATATCTACAACTATCTGATCTTTGACAAACCTGACCAAAACAAGCAATGGGAAAAGGATTCCCTATTTAATAAATGGTGCTGGGAAAACTGGCTAGCCATATGTAGAAAGCTGAAACTGGATCCCTTCCTTACACCTTATACAAAAATTAATTCAAGATGGATTAAAGACTTACATGTTAGGCCTAAAACCATAAAAACCCTAGAAGAAAACCTAGGCAATACCACTCAGGACTTAGGCATGGGCAAGGACTTCATGTCTAAAACACCAAAAGCAATGGAAACAAAAGCCAAAATTGACAAATGGGATCTAATTAAACTAAAGAGCTTCTGCACAGCAAAAGAAACTAGCATCAGAGTGAACATGCAATCTACAGAATGGGAAAAAATTTTCACAACCTACTCATCTGACAAAGGGCTAATATCCAGAATCTACAATGAACTCAAACAAATTTACAAGAAAAAAACAAACAACCCCATCAAAAAGTGGGCAAAGGACATGAACAGACACTTCTCAAAAGAAGACATTTATGCAGCCAAAAAACACACGAAAAAGTGCTCATCATCACTGGCCATCAGAGAAATGCAAATCAAAACCACAATGAGATACCATCTCACACCAGTTAGAATGGCCATCATTCAAAAGTCAGGAAACAACAGGTGCTGGAGAGGATGTGGAGAAATAGGAACACTTTTACACTGTTGGTGGGACTGTAAACTAGTTCAACCATTGTGGAAGTCAGTGTGGCGATTCCTCAGGGATCTAGAACTAGAAATACCATTTGACCCAGCCATCCCATTACTGGGTATATACCCAAAGGACTATAAATCATGCTGCTATAAAGACACATGCACACGTATGTTTATTGCGGCGCTATTCACAATAGCAAAGACTTGGAACCAACCCAAATGTCCAACAACGATAGACTGGATTAGACACATTTTCTTAATGTGGCACATATACACCATGGAATACTATGCAGCCATAAAAAATGATGAGTTCATGTCCTTTGTAGGGACATGGATGCAGCTGGAAACCATCATTCTCAGTAAACTATCTCAAGGACAAAAAATCAAACACCGCATGTTCTCACTCATAGGTGGGAAGTGAACAATGAGAACACATGGACACAGGAAGGGGAACATCACACTCTGGGGACTGTTGTGGGGTGGGGGGAGGGGGGAGGGACAGCATTAGGAGATACACCTAATGCTAAATGACGAGTTAATGGGTGCAGCACACCAACATGGCACGTGGATACATATGTAACAAACCTGCACATTGTGCACATGTACCCTAAAAGTTGAAGTATAATAATAATAAAAAGAAAAGCCTATACTAAAAAGTTAAAAAAATATATAGATTAAGGTTTTGAAAAAAAATGAGTAACACTCCACACAATTATAATTAGAATAGTAAGTGTGCAAGAATACCTATCTGGCAAGAAAGCAAATGAACTGTTGGAGAATCTGAATTTAGAAAATTTTTGCAGCTCAAAAATAGGAAAAGTAATTTTTTGAGTCAGTGCTTACATCAACTGCCATATTTTCTTAATTTGGGGATTACATTCTTATTTTGGGTGGTTACATTCTTATTAACTACAATGTTGCTTCTGAATTTAAGATATTATACAGAGTCAGAACTGGCATAACACCAAAATTCACATTCTAATCATACTTCTCTCATGGGGCTTTGATCACATAATCTAACCATTCCAAGCTTCATTATTTGTCAACTGAAATATAGGGGGACTCTACTAGGTGACATGTAAGGGTCCCTTTACACTCTATTAGTTACATGATTTTAAGAGGATATGTCTCTTATAGATTAAATTGGACAAAAGTAGGCTGACAATAGTGATTGGATGACAGAAAAAAATTGAAGAGAGTGAGGATAAGGATAAAGAAAATGTGAGAATGACAACTGATTGTATACTTAGAAATGATTTTTTTATTATACTTTAAGTTCTGGGGTACTTGTGCAGAATGTGCAGGTTTGTTACATTGGTATACATGTGCCATGGTGGTTTGCTGCACCCATCAACGCGTCATCTACATTAGGTATTTCTCCTAATGCTATCTTTCCCCAGCCCTCCAACCCCTGACAGGCCCTGGTGTGTGATCTTCCCCTCCCTATCTCCATGTGTTCTCATTGTTCAACTCCCACTTATGAGTGAGAACATGCAGTGTTTAGTTTCTGTGCATAAAACCTTAAACTACTGCTTTAAAGTTTTTAGCAGAAAACAGAAAGAGATGCTCCTGTAACACCCCATACTTACCCAAATCATAGAATTTATCACAATTTTTAACCCAGTACAATAAACATTCTATGTTATAATTTGCTTTCCTTATCTCCTTTTTGTATATAAGCTTCTTGGAGTGGTGGGAAGGGGGCCAGGAATGCAGAAGGTATTGCAGTTTCTTCATCATTGATTTCTCGACACTTAGTACTGGGCTTGACACATAGTAATTGCTCTGTAAATATTTGTTGAATGTAAGAATTTTCTCTCTTATCTTCTGTATTAATATCATTTTAACTCCCTTTTTTGATAATGTATCAGGCATCACTGAACTGAGCACATCAACTCATTTATAGAGTCAGAGAAGGGATGAGCAAACTTCACCCTGTAGTCCAAACTTGCCCCACCATCTGTTTTTGTAAATAAAGTTTTATTGGCATACAGTCACATTCATTTTTTTTTACATGCTGTCTAGCACTATTTTTGCTTTACAATGGCAAAGTTGATGAGTTGTGGCAAAGCCTAGTTAGCCTACAAAGCAAGAAATATTTAATTGTTGGTCTAATCGGTAACCCAGAAAAAGGTTACTGATTTCCAGTCTGGAGTTGTAAAAAAAAATGACTATTTAAAATAAGATAACTTTAGTGAATACTAAAAGCCTATTATCCTGTGAAGTTAGTTTTGTAAAGATTACAATAAATGTGTGTAGTTAACAAAGAGGTTCCTTTTTCATCATTTGCAAGACAAAACTTTAGCTTTCTTTGTATATAATCATGAAAATTTTATGTTAAAAAGTACATAGTAATCATCTGGCCTAGGAAGATCTATATCTTTCACACAAGTAATGCATTTCATTCATCATTTAAAAAAATTTATTCTCTCTGGTTTCCGTGATCTGCTGGCTGATATCTGACCTGCACACCACGACACCCAGCAAGCTTTTCATTATCAGCATCCTCACGCTCAGTTTCTTATTACTTATTTCTCAAGTATGGTATATTTCATGATTAAAGAAGCTAAACAAAAATAACAGAGAAAATTGGCATCACAAGTAGGCTATAATATCCAGGGGAAATAATTTTGTATTTTCTTGCTTGGAAATCACTAAGCAGGTGATAGAAACAACAAAATCCAATATGTGATACGTTTGTTTTTACATCTGGGAACATGGTAAAAGCAGCCCAAATTTTGTTGTACCAATTTTCTTTCTTGATTAAATGACTTAGATAGTGGCACTTAGGAAGGCCAATAAAGACAATCTGTTACTTTTTTTAAAAAAATGAGGGAATGACATGCAGAGTCCCTGTATGTTAGCCAGGACATTGGCCAAACTGGACTGGATTTTACCCTCTGGGCTCCTTACATAAAATGTAACTTGCACATAATAAATGCTATGATCTTACTAAGAAAGCAAGGGTAAACATATGAAAATAAACATTTACAAACAAAAAAAGCATAGTCCCCTGTTTACATTTCAGAGAAAAGTAATTTTATTTTGAAAACGGTCTATAGTAGAAAGACTACATATAAAATGGCTCTCTGAATAAATGCACCTTTATGAATATCTTAGTAGGCCTACTGCTGAATCACTCTCTAGGTATCGTAAACTATCATGCATGACTTATTCATGAGCATCTGAACAACTAAATTATTTAGAAAACAGAAAGGAGAGGAACAGTCTTAATGTTTTTAACAAGAAAGTAAAACTATTAAGTTTATTTGCACCAGGAAATTTCTTGACTTTTGTGGGGCGGCGGGGGCAAAAGTGGGGGTCGTCAAGTGTTTGAGAATAATTTGCAGGAGAATTCTTAGTGTTAAATATCTAGCTGAAAATAACTTTTCTCACTAAAATGCTATTCATAAAATCTTTTATATTTCTGATCTTTCTTTCTAATGAAGGACTTACATGCATTTATTTTACAAAAACTCAGCATGTTTTCTTTGTAGATAAAAATGTAAGAAATATTTATATGCATTCACTTTTGTGTTAGCTGTAAAAATATCTGTGAGAACATTCTCCATTATATCTCCCAGATCTAATTCCCAGTGACAGATATTTTCCTTGAGTTTAGGATAAAGATAAATTTGTCTTCACTGAGAGATATAATTTTCCTCCCAATACTCTACAAGGTTGGAGTAATGTTTTATGTTTCTCCCTTCCCTATGTCTCTTGGGAAACTCAAGGCTAAATATTATGGTCAAATATAATAGCTGTATTTTTTTCCATCTGTTTGTCATGTTAGCTTTTATCTCTTTTTCAGACTTGATTTCTCCCTTGTTCTCCTACCCTCAATTTTGTCAAAAACTTAATTTTATTTTCCTGGCTTTACAGATGCTTTAAATCTCTTTTCTCTATTAAAGAGAGTCAATGAGTATTGAACCTAGACAAGCATCGATCAAATACCTTGCCTGTGTGTGTTATTTGTCAAGGAATTACTGTTTTCCTCTCTGAGACCTCCTTTTCCTTATCAGCTAGATTAATGCCTGCCCATCCCTAAAGGCTGAGCTCAAGAATTTCCCCTTCTGTGCTCCTTTCTCTCATCTGTAAAGTACAGTTGATCACTTTGTAGCGGCACTGCCCCTGCCTCTGTGGATTCACTCATCACACAGCATCTTTCTGTTTGCATCTGTCTGTGTTTATAGATTATCAGCCTCTTTTGAGTAATGGCTACACGTCTTTCACGTTTCTATGACCAATATCTAGTCTCTGGTAGGTCAATACCAGACAAGCAGTAGGTATTAACCAATGTGTGTAGATGGTACAAATAAATTGACGAATTTTAAAATAATGAAAAGATTGAGTATTTTGGAAGTGTTTATAATAGTAAATACACTGATTGGCAAGCATCCATTGTGTTCCCTCTGAATAACACCATACTATGAGTTATTAGGGGACAGGAGGAGGACATAATAGTACTTACTTGGCTAGGGATACAAAATTCCAATTTGTGATATTTTCCAGAAGTTAACTGTCCTGAGAGGGTTAAAATTAATATGAGTTTAAGTAGTTAATTTTTGAAACGTGGAATGATCTTAACAATATGCATTCTCTGTTGGGTGGTAAAACCAATTAAGCTATGATATGAAGACAAAACAGCAAAAGTGGTTTGTTCAAAGAATGGTAAGAAGATCTGTTTGAGAGACTGGAAAGGCGGGTGACAATTAAAGATCAGTGGACAATATGATTAAGTAGTTGTGTGGATGACCATTAGAAGGTAGGAGTCAGATTATGGGAATGCCTTAAGACTCAGAGAAAGTTATATTTGATGTTAATAGAAAGCTATTGTTCAGTTTTGAACAAGAGATTAACTTGATTAAAAAGTCAATTTGTCGAGAATGGTATAACGAGTATATTAGAGCATTATAAACTAAAGAGAGGAAGATTATGCAAGAGACATTAGAAATCCAGGTATAGGAAGAAAGGGGCCAAGATTAGAGTGTTTACAACCCAAATTGAAGCAAAAATATCGATCTGGAAAATGTTTCAAGGCAAAAATCATGAGCCGTATTAGATGATATGGTGTGGGTGAATAATAATCCTACTTAAAAGTCAAAACCTCAGCATAAAAATATTGAAAATTAATAAATTTGATATATGCTATTCCAGTGTTAGCCTTGAATATCACAAATCAGTAAAGAAAATGTAATTCCCTGATGTTCAATGATGCTAGACATTGATCTTTCCCTGTAATTGTTTGACATGAAGGATAATTCACACTCATTATTTTAATATTGATTATTTGTAAAGCTGTAGTTTATAAACTTTGCAAATGATTATAACAGAATTGTTCATCTGTGCATAATTTACCCACCCAAGAAATGGTTTATGCTTATCTACTGGGGTTGCCATAATAAAATATCACATACGGGGAAACTTAACAGAAACTTATTTTCTCACAGTTCTAAACGGTAGAAGTCCGAGATCAAGATGTTAGCAGGTATTGTTTCTCCTGAGACTTCTCTCCTTTGTTTGTAGATGGTCTCTCCACTGTGTATGCATGCACCTTTCGTGTCTCTTCCTTTCTTACAAAGACACAAGTCTATTGGATCCTCATTTTAACTTAACCTTATCTTTAAAGACCTTCTCTTCCAATATCATTACACTATGAGGTACTGGGGATTGGGACTTCAACATATGAATTTTAAGTAAATATCATTCAGCCAATAACAAGATTTATGGCAGATTTTTTTAAACACAGTATTTGATATAGCTTGGCTCTGTGTCCCCACCCAAATTTCATCTTGAATTGTAGCTCCCATAATTCCCATGTGTTGTGGGAGGGATCTGGTGGGAGATAATTGAATCATGGGTTTTTTTTTCCCCTATACTATTCTCATGGTAGTCAATAAGTCTCATGAGATCTGATGGTTGTATAAGTGGAAACCCCTTTCACTTGGCTTTCATTCTCTCTTTGCCAGCTGCCATGAAATATGTCCCTCTGCTCTTCCTTCATCTTCCACCATGATTGTGAGGCCTCCCAAGCCATGTGGAACTGTGAGTCAATTAAACCTCTTTTCTTTATAAATTACCCAGTCTCCAGTACGCAGCATGAAAATCGACTAAGACACTAAATTCGTACCAGTAGAGTGGAGTGCTGCTGTTAAGATAGTCAAAAATGTAGAAGCAACTTTGGAACTGGATAACAGGCAGAAGTTGGAACAATTTGGAGGGCTCAGAAGAAGAGGGAAAATGTAGGAAAGTTTGGAACTTCCTAGAGAGCCTTGTTGAATGGCTTTGACCAAAATGATGATAACTATTGACTATGAAATCCAGACTCAGGTAGTCTCAGATGGAGATGAGGAACTTGTTAGGAACTGGAGTAAACATGACTCTTGCTATGCTTTAGCAAAGAGACTGGTGGTATTTTGCTCCTGCCCTAGAGATTTGTGGGACTTCAGACTTGAGGCAAATGATTTAGGGTATCTGATGGAAGAAATTTCTAAGCAGCAAAGCCTTCAAGAGGTTACCTGGATGCTGTCAAAAGGATTCAGTTTTAAAAGGGAAACAGAGCATAAAAGTTCAGAAAATTTGCAGCTTGACGATGCAGTAGGAAAGAAAACCCCATTTTCTGAGGAGAAATTCAAGCTGGCTGCAGAAACCTGTGTAAGTAATGAGGAGCCAAATATTAATCACCAAGGCAATGAGGAAAATGTCTCCAGGACATGTCAGAGACCTTTGTGGCAGCCTCTTGCATCACAGGCACTGAGGCCTAGAAGGAAAAAATGGTTTCTTGGGCCGGGACCGGGCCCCCCACTACTGTGTGCAGCCTAGGGACTTGGTGCCCTGCCTCCCAGCTACTCTAGCCATGGCTAAAAGGGGCCAAGGTATAGTTTAGGCTGTGGCTTCAGAGTGTGCAAGCCCCAGGTCTTGGAAGGTTCCAGGTGGTATTGAGCGTGCAGGTGCACAGAAGTTAAGAACTGAGGTTTGGGAACCTCTGCCTAAATTTCAGAGGATATATGGAAACACCTGGATGTCCAGGCAAAAGTTTGCTGCAGGGGCGGGGTTCTCATGGAGAACCTCTGCTAGGGCCATGCAGAAGGAAAACATGGGGTCAGAGGCCCCACACAGAGTCTCTACTGGGGCACTAGTGGAGTCCCTAGTGGAGCTGTGAGAAGAGGGCCACCGTCCTCCAGACCCCAGAATGGTAGATCCACCAACAGCTTGAACTGTGCACCTGGAAAAGTCACACACACTCAACATCAACCCATGAAAGCAGCCAAGAAGGTGGTTGCACCCTGCAAAGCCAGAGGGGTGGTGCTGCCCAAGACCATGGGAAACCACCTCTTGCATCAGTGTGACATGGATGTGAGATATGGAGTCAAAGGAGATCATTTTGAAGCTTCAAGATTTGACTGCCCTGCTGGATTATGAACTTACATGGGGCCTGTGGCCCCTGCATTTTGGCCAATTTCTCCCATTTGGAATGGCTGTATTTACCCAACGCATGTAACCTCATTGTATTTAGGAAGTAACTAACTTGCTTTTGATTTTACAGGCTCATAGGTGGAAGGGATTTGCCTTAACTCAGATGAGACTTTAGATTGTGGACTTTTGAGTTAATACTGAAATGAGTTAAGACTTTGGGAGACTGTTGGGAAGGCATGATTGGTTTCGAAATGTGAGAGCATGAGATTTGGAGGGACCAGGGGCAGAATGATACGGTTTGGCTCTATGTCCCCACCCAAATCTCACCTTGAGTTGTAGCTCCCATAATTCCCACATGTTGTGGGAGGGATCTGGTGGGAGATAATTGAATCATGCAGACGGTTTTCCCCATAATGTTCTCATGGTAGTGAATAAGTCTCATGCGACCTCATGGTTTTATAAGGGGAAATCCTTTTTGCTTGGCTCTCTTTCTCTCTCTTTGCTGGCTGCCATGAAAAATATCCCTTTGTTCTTCCTCTGTCTTCTACCATGATTGTGAGGCCTCCCCAGCCATGTGGAACTGTGAGTCAATTAAACTTCTTTTCTTTGTAAATTACCCAGTCACAGGTATGCGTGTGAAAATGGACTAATACAATAATCTATATTTTATTACTTCTTTGATGGTTCCAATACCTATTAAACGTTTCTTCATGTGATGTAAAATTGCTTTCTAAAATCTGAAGAACCTCAGAAAATATGCTTATGTAATTCATATAATTTTGTTATTTTCCCTCCTCTGCATGAGCTAATAATTTAAATTCCTTGAGTTTACAAATTTTTTACCTCTAAATTGGCCCATATTTTATCTTCTCCTTTCTATAATAGCTAGAAAAATAAGTTGTCCCATGTACATGTTTAGATTCTAATCATGCTTTCCTGAAAATCTTTTACAAAAAATAGACTGCTTTCTCTGATGTGTGAGCTTGGGATGTTACTTAATTTTTCTGCACCTCAGTTTTCTACTCTTTGAGTTAGAATAAAAATATTTACCTCATAATTTCTGTAAAAACCAACTAAGATCCTATGTGGGAAGATATATGCACAGGCTGTTTTCTCACTTTTTGCCCTCACTCCCTCTCCTTAAATATGAGAATACAACCTGTTCTTAAGTAGCTCAAAATCCAGTAGCTCAAGAAGATCTCTGTTAAAAACATTGTTTATTATACTGTGTTAGAGATTGTGATTTCTCATAACTTTTGAGTTTTGTATGGTTGTTTGTTGCCTAATTAAATGTCCCAGATTTCTTTGTATTTCTAAAATATCTTATATCTGTTTTTAATTTTTCTTCTATTGCTTGTGCCACATCGGTTTACCAGCCATCACTTTTTATTAAAATCAGTGAAACTTCTTCCATCAGCCTCCCTCACTTTAATTTGCTGTTCCAAATAACCTGTGAGCTGGAAAATCAGATAATCAAGTCTACTGGAATTTGAGCAGATGTAGGAGAATAGGAATTATCAAGTCTCAACCCTGGATTTGGGTTTATGCTGGATTTTTTTTTATCATTTAATCCTCATAACAGCCCAAGGAGGGGGTACTATTATTACTGTCATTTTGCAGATGAGGACACTGAAACTTCAGGAAATAATTTACTAAAAGGTAAATATGTAGGAAAGTATAGAGTCAGCAGCTGAAATCAGATCTTCCAATGCCAGGTTCAATACCACTACACCATATATCCTGAAGTGAGATATTCCTATAATGAATTCCTAAGGGCCCCAGGCTTGTTGCACCATATTAATTTATTTATGATTTTGTATTATAGCACTTCTCTCAAAGATTGTCTAAGAACTGTTACAACATTTAATTAGACATCATAACACTAGTTCTTTGCAAATTTATGTACAATAAAATTTCATAAGGTAAAAATATTACTCAAGGAAATCTTGTTCAACAATAATCATAGAAAACAGCTGATGTTCATTGAGTGATGTGTCTCTGTTCTATGTTCTTTACCTTTACTTAACATGTATCACCATATTCAATCTTCACTATCACCTGTGAGTTCAATACTGTTATTATACCTATTTTACAGGTAAAGAAACAGGTTTTGAGTAGTTAGTAATTTTCTGGGATTCAAATCCAGTCAGGTGAAACTAGTAGGAGAATCAAAACCAGAGAAGCTTCCTTTAGCACTCAACACTGAAAACACAGAACATTTCAAAAGTGGTACTCATTATTTATTAATGGTTTGGGTTCACTGAGCAAAACATACCTTGCCTTGACAGAAATCAGTCTCGGGACCTCCAAAGAGATTATATAAAGCTGTGGGTCAAACTAGAAGTCTGGGGGATGAAACCTACATATTTATTGGAATTTTATTAATAAGTAACCCAAATTAACAGATTTCTACTGTTATCCCTAGAATTGTTGGTCAGGCCTAAATTTAACCCCTGTGCTTTCCTTATGGAAGAAGGCTTCCAAGGCTCAATCTGTTTTCTGCACTCTGTGGTTGCTTCTGCAATAATTCTATCTTACTTTGTGGGGTTAGGGGAGTCCTACCATCTCCATAACTACTCCCCTCCTCTCTTTTTGCTTTTAAGATCATCAAATATTTGAAATCTCATGCACAAGTCATCTTACCTTTTCCACTTTCTGCCTACATCATTGAGGACTCAAGTCCTCGACTGGAGC
Organism: Hylobates moloch; assembly: GCF_009828535.3. Classification (NCBI taxonomy): domain Eukaryota; kingdom Metazoa; phylum Chordata; class Mammalia; order Primates; family Hylobatidae; genus Hylobates; species Hylobates moloch. The sequence goes on from NW_026652279.1 coordinate 137,524,234, forward strand.
AGAATGGATGAATAAAAAAAGTTTCTTGATATTTACAAATTTAGCCATCCTAATCTTCACCAAACCAAACCAATATCTATTTATTTCTTACTTCCAATTCGTAACCATAGCCCACTACCTACCCAATTCTGTTATTATCTCATCTCTACTATATTGGCTTCTCTACCTCATAAAAGCTTGCTCCATGCTCTCCTTTTTCTCCAAGGCTATGCCCAGTCCCCAGCTCTTTCCTTTCACCTCATATCCTCAACCCATTCTTCCCTCATTTTCTTCTCCATTCAATCTAGACCCTACAGACCAACATTCCATTCTTAAAATATCTCTGTCCCATCACTGAAATCAGCTTCACAGAGTCTCTCCTCTGCTTTAATACCAGCAATTGTTTCCTTTCCTGTTTCTTGACTGCAAACAGAGAAAAGCTGAAAGCAGCACAGCTGAGTACAATGACAAATGTACCATAATCATCCTCAGCCTTTGCTAAATGTTTTCTCCCATGCTTCGCAATGGCCATTTTCAGATATTCACTGTTACCTTCAAGCCTTCAAAGCCTGTTGACTTTCAACAGTCACACTGTATTCTATTTCCAGAAAAAAAGAGAAGTTACTAGGAATGAATAACACATCTATCTTAAATTTTCTTTTCTAATGTCTCAGAGAAGAAGATATATCTACTCATAACCAGTCAGTTCTTCTACCTAGGTTGAGATTCACTTCCCCTCTCATAATAATCTTGCTCCATCAATAATCTAATTTGTCAACTAAATCTTCAACCTGTTTACAGAACTAAAGGCCACAGTCTATACAGTGGTGATTTCCCACCAAGCATCACTGTCTCCACTAGCATTTTCCTCCAGATGAATGCTGTCTGTCATTGTTGCTATCCTGAACCAAGTCTTCCAAAATGACCAAAAACCTCATGGCACCAAGACATCTACATGCATAAGTGTATGTGTGTGTATGTTTGTGTGTGTGTGTGAGAGAGAGAGAGTGGGAGAAGGGGGAAGTAAGTGAGGGACACAACTTAGTTTTCTGCTTATTCCTTTTCTGTTGGCCCCAAGGGGTATTTTAATCCAAAGACCAAACCCCTGAGTCCAAAGATCTCATTTGCAACAGAAGTAAATAAATGGTAAAACTGCCATCAAGAAATAGGTCCTAAATGTGTAGAACAGATAAATTGACTTAATAATTTTGCCACCCACTATACTTGTAAAAAACCTCATGCCTAGTTTAAATGTACAGTTTTCTAAATAAAAGTCTAGAAGGCCTCAAATATCTTTTTATGTTTTGTTTTTATCATCAAATGCATTTATAAAGTAGACACATAAAATTTTACCAAATGTATTTTTAAAACGGTGGGATAAAGGGGTTATATACCTAAAAAGTCTGGTTATAAATAAGTAAATAAACCCAGTCATGAGGACATGTCATTTTATGCTGAAATAAGTGTGCTAAAAGCAATAATGAATATATGTAGTATGCTTACGGATTCCCTGTAAAATATTTAAAAGTTTAAGAGTTGTCATATTGAACCCATTATAATCTGTCCATCAGAGAAAAGAGTTGGCATTTTCTTTCACAGCCATGGAAATGGTCATTTTCAGCAGAAATGTCATGATAGAAGCCTCAAGTAATAAAATAAATTACCAATAAAATAATTCAGGATGATTTTTTTGATGCCCTCATAGCTCCATTGAATAAGAGCAGGGATATAGGATGCATACAACTCCAAAAAAACAGCACTTCCTTTCCTCTGGCTTAAGAATCAAGATGGAATTTTTGTTTGACTTCCTTCAAGTAAAACCAAGCATAAAAGATAATATAATAGTTATGAATGTCAGCAAAAAGCAGAGAAATAGATACTAAGTGACAAAAAGATTCTGATTTCTAGAACCATAAAGCAAGGGAGTTTAGCGTGACAAAATAAAATCAGAAAAGTATGTCAATGTGTACGTTGAGTGTGGATAGTGCTTCCTTTGGCAAGAATGCTCTAGAATCACAGTGGGAGGCAGCCTTCCAGCACTGAGGTTTGAAAGGGGTCACATCTTGAGAAGCTGCAAGCAGAACTGGATATCCCCCTGTATATGCAGGATGAGAAAAAATGGCCTGGCCCACGAGGAGCAAATTGTGAGTTAAATCCATTTCTGCCACTTGCAAAAAATTTCCTTCCATCTCTTTGCTTTTTATTTGAAATCCCAACTGCACTCTCCGTTTCACTAGGAAATCTGGAAGTCACTTTGGTTGAGGAAGGAGTGGAATGGACAGGAAGAACAGATATTAAACTTGTAGAGTATGTGGAGCATGGGCAAGGGAATCTGCCCATGGGGCGGTGAGGAAGCCGTCTAGAAACCCAGGCCCACTGAGGACCATGCTTTACCCCCCGACCTTGCCAGAAGCATCCCTAGCAACAGAGAGGAGGTAAGGGGCACACACAGCTGGGTCAAGGAGTGCGTGAGCAGAAGGACAACTTATCAATGTGATAAAATATGCGCTTGGCCATTTCATCAAATGACATCGGCAAATGCTATCACCTCTCTTCTGTGCATTTGTCAAAAAAAAAAAAAATGCTACACCCCCTTCCCATCAAATTAAGTTGGGAAAATGATTGATAATGTGCTTTTCACGATTGCAATTCAATTCTGAGGAAGTTTCCATATAAATAAAAGTTAAGGTTATTACATTTCCAGTTGCCCAGGTTTCATAATAAAGTTCAGAAATTTTGCTAGGAGCACCGGGGTAAGGTGGTTTTGAAAAGCATCATGAATACTTCAGACTTCCCCTGGAGCAGGCTTTGGAAAATATTTTTGCTTCCCTCTGTACTCTCTTCACTTTCCTGACAGTAAAATGAACTTTGAAAATGATGGCATCTGCTGTCCCCTCATCAAAAGGTGGGGCTCCAGACCATCTGTGTGACATTTTGCTAAAATAAGGAAATTTGATTTTAAAATTTGTTGCTAAATGTTTTAAAAAAAATCCCCTGCAAAGGTTAAAACCATAGTGAGGGACATCCTGGTGGCTAAAATTAGGCTTGTTCCTATTAGCAAAGGCCAGGGCCTGCAGTGGGGAAATGTGGAGCCACCTTTGTTGAAAACATCCTGACCTTTTTGTCATTGCTGGATTCCTATGGAGCAACAGACATGTGTCCTGCTTTCAGCTACATGTTGCCCTCTTCTGTGCTATCTTAATTTAATGATTGGTAAGACCACAAAAAAAAAAAAAAAACTATTGAACTGAGTTCTGTTAATTGTATCTTTTTGGAACCTAAAATCTTTTTTAAAGATTTTAAAATAAAAATATATAATCCCTGGTAATATGTTAGTGGTGTGTGTGTGTGTGTGTGAGTGTGTCATAGCTAGAAATAAAAGTAGAGCAGCTTCTTTGAGCCATTCCCTTTGAGCAACTTAAAACCTGGGGAAAATAACTTCAGCTCTTTCTCACCTACTTTATATCTCTCCTTCTCAAGGTGCAGGAAGCTGCACAAGCTAGAAAACTGAGAATTTAGAATTCACGGTGTTGGGCATTTTTTAAAGTCACTTTTATTTAGTGAAGGGCCTTTATTCAGTACTGAAGAAACCCAGTTTCTGACTTTTCCTCAATTTCTCCATCTGTTCAAAATAGAGACAAACGGGCCAGGTGCAGTGGCTCACGCCTGTAATCCCAGCACTTTAGGAGGCTGAGGTGGGTGGATCATGAGGTCAGGAGATCAAGATCATCCTGGCCAACATGGTGAAACTCTGTCTCTACTAAAAATACAAAAATTAGCCAGCCATGGTGGTGTGCACCCGTAGTCCCAGCTACTCAGGAGGCTGAGGCAGGAGAATCGCTTGAACCCGGGAGGTGGAGGTTGCAGTGAGCCGAAGATCATGCCACTGCACTCCAGCCTAGGCAACAGAGCGAGACTCTGTCGAAAAAGAAAAAATAGAGACAAATGAAGAAAAATCATAGAAATAGCATCATATGAAGACAAAGTTGGTAAGATTAGCACAGTAGCCTTTAATGAAAGGCTTTCCGGCTTTGTCCTTAACGGCATGGTGGTCTTTGATAGGAAATAATTTTCATCATGTTACGATGAGTAGAAGGAAAAATTAAACATATTGGTAGCATATCTTCGAGCAGAAATATCTCTAGGGATACAATCGACCTGCAGCCCTGCTATAGGAGGAAAGGCAATGACATGTATTTCATCAAGGCATCTTTATAAAGGTGGAAAAGTTTGGTTTCTGATCATGGAAGCCTCTCCCAAATAATCAGAATATTCTGTGAGGCTGTGAGTTATCCAGAGAGTTGCTAATCAAACATCCATTTCATTTTCAAGTTCTAAATTGGGAATTTTAACAAGGTTCAAACACCTGAATTGCTTTTCTTAGAAGTATTCTCTTTTTTTGGAGAGTAGGAATTATGATTGCTTACACAGTCTCTTTACAGTGATAAAATCAGCTTTGGTTTGAGGATTCCTATGGTAATAATATTAATTTATTTAATTTTAGTTGTATATAAATTATTTCATAGATCATAACATGAAAATTTTTTAAGGAAATGAATTAGAAACTTCTGATTTTAATGATGGACTTATGTTTCTGTCCCCTTCTGCTCTCTAAAATAACAAGAAGAACAAGAAACAGAAAAAAGAAGTATAAACTTGCATTTCAATAAAATTGGAGGCATTGGTAACCAGAACTACATTAGTAATTAGAAAGACTGCCAACTGTAGTTAAGGTCAAATGGAGATGAGTGAAGATGCTGAGGAAGCACATCTGAAGTTAGAATTTCAAGCAATGGCCCAGAACACAGTTCTTTCAAAGCAGGCTGCCTCCACTTAACTATGTGATCAGTGTTAATGTCAGCACTAACAGGAAAAGCTGATGCCATGGATCGCCTAAGAAAGGTGCAAGATTGCATATTTCTATCCCTTGAAAAAGACAGCCTGAAATGAATCACAAGGAAACAATAGACTATATAAATCAAGGATGTTGTGGACATTCAGCAGAAATGAAGTGGACCACCACCCAAAACTTGGTTTGAAAGTTCAAATTGATGATGTAACACATGCATACCTAGAAGGTATAGAAAGGCATGAATAGGTTTATTACTCACATAATGAGACTTTCTGGATGAAATGAAGTGGCTCCCATGAATACGCAAAAAATGCTTTAGAGAGAGGTCCAAGAGCTTGGGATTTTTATTGTAGTTAGGAGGTGAGGTCAGAATGAAGGTTCTCACACAAGGGCAGGAGCTTGCATAGTTTTATCAACTTAAATAACAAACCAGCAGTCTAAAAGAGAGGATATATACTTGAGAATGAAGCACTGCAATGGGAACATGTGTGCCATAGTAAACTATGTGCATATTCATGGAGGTAAAGGAAGCAAATGTTTTTAAAATAAAAATGAGGAGAATTAAATAATTGCTTTGAAATAATTATTTGTGGCTATAAGGATCAATAACAAGGATGATGCCAGTCTGAGGTTGGACAGGCAGCTGTTGGGCAGACGTCCTTGCAGAAGCATTTTTGTGGAAGGTTGCAATGGCCTTTGTGCAAGGTTGTGTTTTCATAGTCTTTTCTGTTACCAAAAAAAAATAAATGTGAGAACCCTGTCTTCATGGCCTTTCCTGGCTCTGTTCATCAGGGTTTTCTTAACATTAATGACTCCATTTTGATTCTGACAACGTTCACAGTTTGAAACTCCAACTGCACTGTAAAGGAAACATTTGGGCTTTTTTGTCAGCTTGCCTAAGTGTGGAGCAGAAGAGGAAGAGGCAAGGTGAGTCTCAAAAGTTGTCAGCAGTCAAACATCAAAAAGTAGAGTCAGACTATTTCTTACAAAGGGGCATTTTACAGAAGCAATGCCTATGTCTCTTCCAAAATGTCAATATAAAGATGTAAAAGCATACAAATCTGTTCAATATTAAAGATGAAAGAGACATGAAAAATAAATTCAGTGTGTGATCTTGGATTGGAAGCTGGATCAGAAAAACATACTCTAAAATACATTATTGGGACAGGTGGTGAATTGTGAATATAAATGATGTAGTTATTATGTATCAGGGTTAAATTTCTTCAATTGAATAATTCTATTTTGGTTGTTTCAGAGAATTTTTTTTCTTAAGCTATACATCAAGTATTTCTGAGTAAAGAATCATGAAATTTGCAACTGGTTCAGTAAATGATAATTTTTGTATATGTACATTACAAGCGTGTATATACTTTTAATGGAGAGAAAGAGAGAAAAATTATCTCAAATAGTAAATCTAGGAGAAGAGTATATGTAAGGTTACTTTCTTGCAAATTTTCTGTACCTTCAAATTTTTTTACAAAATAAAAAGACTAAATAACAGAGGTAGCGTGAATTCTCTTTACTGGAAATAAAGGAGCAGAATTCATGGACTGACAGGTGAAGGTTTCTTGGGCCCTTTGTACCACTAAGGATACTGGAAAGGGTCTGCTAATTGAGGACACACATAGGAGATGACGTTTGCAGGTAGAGGATAGAGACTAGGTTCAGAGCTGCTACTTGCTATTGAGTGTGGAGAAGACAAAAACAACTTATGCCCTCACACACAGCCTGGGTCAGGCTAAAAATATTTACTCTATGCCAGGAAACAAATATACCAATCCAGATGACTTGCTGGCCAATCTGAACACAAAGCTTTGGCAGTAGCCAGTCCAGGAAAAATTTATCTCATGCGGTCAATATAAAGAAACCAACTAGAAGAAATGGATACATTCCCAGAGACATACAACATACACAGATTGAATCTAGAAAAAATAGCCTGAACAGAACAATAACAAGTAAAGAGATTAAATCAATAATAAAAAATCCTCCTAACAAAGAAGAGTCTAGGGCCAGGTAGCTTCACAGGTGAATTCTACCAAACATTCAAAAAAGAATTGATAGCAATCCTAAATTCTTCCAAAAAATAGAAGAGGGAACATCTCCAAATTTATTTTATGAGGCCAGTGTCACCCTGATACCAAAGCCAGACAAAGACATTGCAAGAAATCACAGGTCAATATCCTTGAACATAGATGCAAAAATCTTCAATAAAATATCAGCAAACCTAATCCAAAAGCACATTCCAAGGATTATACACAGTGATCAAGTACAATTTATCCCTGGGAACCAAAGAACAGTTCAACATATGCAATATGGTTTGCATCTCTGTCTCTACCCAAATCCCCTGTGGGACTGTAATCCCCATTGTTGGAGGTGAGGCCTGGTGGGAAGTGACAGGATCATGGGGGCGGGTTTCACATAAATGGTTTGGTACCATCCTCTTGGTGCTATCCTCGAGATAGATGAGTTCTCACAAGATATGGTCTTTTAAAAGTGTGTAGCACCTGTCTCTCGCCTTGCTCCTGCTTTTGCCATATGATATGCAAGCTCCAGCACTGCCCTCTGCCATGATTGTAAGCTTCCAGAGGCATCTGCAGAAGCAGATGCCTGTGTTATGCTTCCTTGTGCAGCCTACAGAACAGTGAACCAATTAAATTCCTTTTCTTTATAAATTACTCAGTCTCAGGTATTTTTTATAGCAATCCAAGAACCACCTACTACAATATGCAGATCTATAGATGTGATACACTACATTAACAAAATGAAAGACAAAAACCACAATCATCTCAACAGATGCAGAAAAGGCATTTGAAAAAAATCTAACATCCTTTCATGATAAAAAATCTTGGCCGGGTGTGGTGGCAAACACCTGTAACCCCACCATATTGGGAGGTCGAGGCAGGTGGATCACCTGAGGTTGGGAGTTTGAGACCAGTCTGGCCAACATGGCAAAACCCTGTCTCTACTAAAAATACAAAAATTAACCAGGCATGGTGGTGTGCGCCTGGAATCCCAGCTACTCTGGAGGCTAAGGCAGGAGAATCACTTGAACCCCGGAGGCGGAGGTTGCAGGGAGCTGAGATTGCACCATTGCACTCCAGCGAAACTCCAACTCAGAAAAAAAAAAAAAAGAAGGAATGTACCTCACATTAATGGACACATGATAAGCCCATAGCTAACATCATAATCAATAGGACAAAACTGAAAGCTTTTTTTTCTACTAAAGGAAAAAATGCAAGAATGCTCACTCTTACCACTTCTATATAACATAGTACTAGAAGTCCTAGCTAGAGAATTAGGCAAAAAAAACCAAACAAACAAACAAAAAAAACCCAAAAAGATAAACAGCATCTGAGTAGGAAATAAAGAAGTAAAATTATCTCTGCAGATAACACAATACACGTAGAAAACCCTAAAATCTCAACAAAAACTCTTAGAACTAATACATTTAATACAATTGCAAGATATAAAATCAATATACAAAAATTGTGGCATTTTTTATACACTAAGAATAAACTAGCCAAAAAGCAAAAGAAAAGGATCTCATTTACAATAGCAACAAAAATAATAAAATACTTAGGCAAAAAGTTACTGAAAGGGATGAAAGTCGTGTACACTGAAAACTATAAAACGTTGATTTAGGAAACTAAAGAAGACATAGATAAATGAGGATAACTCATGTTCATGGACTGGAAGAATTAATATTGTTAAAATGTCCATACTACTCAGAGTGTTCTACAGATTCAATGCAATACCTATCAAAATTCCAATGGCATTCTTTATGGAAATAGAAAAAAAATTCCTAAAATTCATATAAACCACAGAAGACTCCAAGTAGCCAAAGCAATCTTGAGGAAGAAGGAACAAGCTGGAGGCATCACACTTTATGATTTAAAAATATTTTACAGAGGTACAAAAATCAAAACAGTATGGTACTGGCATAAACCAAACATACAGATCAATGGAACAAAATAGAGATGCCAGAAATATATCCAAACATTTATGGTCAATTGATCTTCCACCAGGGTGCCAAGAACACACAATGGGGAAAGGACAGTCTCTTCGATAAAGGTGCTGGGAAAACTGAATACTCACATGCAGAAGAATAAAATTGGAACTTTATTGCACACCATATACAAAAATCAACTCAAAATGGATTAAAGGCAAATATAAGATCTGAAACTGTGAAACTACTAACAAGGGAAAAAATATTTTTGACATTGATTTGGTAAAGATTTTTTGGCTGTGACAGCAAAAGTAGAGGAAAAAAGAGAATTGATAAGTGGAATTCCAACAAACTAAAATTGATAAGTACTATTCCAATAAACTAAAAATCTTCTGCATACCAAAAGCAACAATCAACAGAGTGAAAAGGTAACCTAAGAAATGGGAAAAAATATTTGCAAACCATACATGTGGTAAGTGTTAATATTCAAAATATATAAGCAATTCAAACAACTCAATCCAAAAAAAAAAAAAAAACTCAGTTAAAACTGGGGAAAAAACCTGAATAGATATTTATCCAAAGAAGACATACAAATGGACAACAAATAAATGAAGAAGTGCTCAAAATCACAAATCATCAGGAAAATGCAAGTCAAAATTACCATGAACTATCACCTCACATCTATTAGAATGACCATTATCAAAATTACAAGGAATAAAAAGTGTTTGCAATGGCGTGGAGAAAAGTGAACCCTTGCACACTGTTGGTGATGCTGTAAATTGGTACAGTCATTATGGAAAACAGTATGTAGATTCCTCAAAAAATTAAAAATTGAAGTACGAAATGATCAGCAATCACCCACTTCTGGATGTATATCCAAAGAAAATGGAATTTGGATTTCAAAGAGATATCTCCCCTTCAGTGTTCACTGTAGCATTGTTCACAATGGCCAATATATGGAAACAACTTAAATAACCATCAACAGATGGCTGGATAAGGCAAATGTGCTATGCGTGTATATATACAGAGATATGTATTTATGTTTATATATATATAACATTATTGAGGCTTAAAAAGAAGAAAATCCTGCCATTTTTAGCAACATGGATGAACATCGAAGACATTATGCTAAGTGAAATAAGCCAGACACAGAAAGATAAGTACTGTATGATCTCATTTACATATGGAATCTAAATAGTCAAACACATAGAAGAAGCAAGTAGCATGTTGGTTGCCAGGGGTTGGGGGCAGGGGGAAATGGTGAGATGTTGGTCAAAGAATACAAGTTTCCAGTTGTGCAAGATGAATGAGTTGTGATCTAACATACAGGAGGGTGATTACAGTTGACAGCATTATATTGTATACTTGAAATTTTCTAAGAGGGTAGATCTTAAATATTCTTACCACACCCGTAGAAAAGGAAAGAAAATGGTAACTCTGTGACATGACAGACACATGAATTAGCTTTATGGTGATGATCATTTCAGAATGTATACATATATCAAAACATCAAGTTGTACACCTTAAATATATATAATTCTTATATGTCAATTAGACCTCAATACAACTGAACATTTTTTTAAAAAAGAAACCAACATATTATCCATCCAAAGACCAAATAACCAGTATTTTGAGAAACCTGTACTGTACAAATCTGAATAGTTTTTATTGTTCTTGAATCAATGCCTTCAGGCATGCTATGTCAAATTTCTTTTCCAGTTTCTTAAGGACACTTTGGGGGAATTCCATTAATTTTCAGTCACTTTTGGTAATTAACAATCCAGCCCAATGTTAATATTTCAACTGGACACTCTGTTTAAAGCTTTCCCCCGATCCACTCAACATAGACCAGACTTGAGCTGGAGAAACCTGAAAGGACAAGAGGAGAATGAAGAATACTCCTCCACTCCCCATTTTTTCCCTCTTTCTTGTAGATCCAACTACTCCAGCACTGGAAGCAGACAGAAGGAAATACAAGAAAAGATGCTTATCCTTTATTTATTGTGACACTATCATAAACCTCATTTATTTGTTGTGAGCCTTTTTTGGCTAATACTGAGTGGCTATAGATTTCTTTTGTGTCTCAAGAGCTTAAATGCTAGCCTACCAACAATAAACTATACTTGAGGCTCTGGGAGAGTCTACTTTGTGTTCAAGTCTGGCTTTGGCTCAACCTTTACCACTGTCTCCATAGTATATTTAATAGCATCTTGTTGCTGGGATCTCCTCAACCAAAAGAGGGCTGGCCTGGAGAGCTGATCATAGCCAAACGGCTCAAGCCTAGATACCCCCCAGAGTGCCCTGGACACACAGGATACTTTGTCTTCTTGCCACATCAAATAGAGAGAGAGTAGGGTGCTTTCCCACAAGTCCTTCCAACTCCATCATATTCTTCTGATCCTCTTATCACTGTTTAAGGAGGAGTGCACTTGTGGTGCCTAAACAAATGGCCACCTAGGAGTGTCAGGTTCCTTCCTGTAAGCACTCTCTGTCATATAATTCTCTTCTAGCATTTCCTTAAAATTTGACTTTGGGTTGGATTAGGAAATAGCTTCCTACCACCAATATAAGCTGGAGACTGTCTATGGTGATTTTTCTTCTCCACATCCTTCTGGTTACAGAGAGAGACTGCAAATAACAAAAACTATATATCACTAAAATTAGGAAAGAGAGGAGAAAGAAGGCAGAAGATAACATAAGTCTTATGTCGTCTTCACTGTGAAGAAACAGTGGACAAAAGGCAGACGTTTAAGTTATTAATTAGAGACGTGAGTATATATATAAGTAAAAAGTAAACATACCAAGAAAATGGTAAAATGTAATATAAAAATAATGTTAAATAGTGAAAAGAGGAAGGGAAGGAAAAGACAATAAAAATGTGCTCATTTCGTTAATGTTCATAGTGGCTACAGAAATAGAAGTTTATGTGCATAAAGTTACAGATATACAAGTAATATCTGAAGTGTAATAAAAATATCAACATTCTAAATTACAAGCCGACAGATAGCAGATAAAGGAAACCATACCACGTAATAAAAGTTGAAAAACAAAAGAAACATAAAAACAGAACATTTAACATAATATATGAAGACTGATACAAAACAACTATATCATGTCAATTAATATAAGTGGATTAAAACTTCACTTTTTAAATGAAAAAAACAAAATCAAATACTTTTGGTTTACAGTCTATCTCCAGCCGCCAAATAAAAAGATACTCAGAAAAGTTGAAAATCAAAAGATGAGCAAAAACCAAAAACAATCAAATAAAACAGGCAAATAGCACAAAAAAGCAATAATCACAATCTTATCAGAAAAGATTGACAAATAAAGTCACTTTATAATGATAAATGGTACATTTCATAATAGAAATCAAATAATTATAAAATTTTCTTCTCCAAATAACAGTAATATAAATATAGTCAACCACAATGATAAAAACACAATCTAAACATATTAGTAATAGTAAAAATCTAATTTACCTCCTCAATTCTTAAAAGTTAAAGTGAATAAATGCATAAAGGGTGGGAGACCTAAATAAACACAAGCATATTGTGATAATTATGTATTTAACTCTGTATCCTAAAAAAAGAACATCTTCTCAACTGCTGGTGGAATATTTATAAAAATTGACCATATATTCAGGAACAATGTAAGCATCATCAAATTCCAATACTCTGTGATCACAAAACAGAAAAAAACTCACAAAACTGAATGTGAAAATAAACAGTAAGAAAATAACAAAAATGTTCCATATCAAAAGATTTGAGATCGCTCAATCAATGTTGAAAGAAAATTAGAAAAATCCATTGTCTTAAAAAGACATATTAATTTATCAGGTAGAATAAAAATTAATTTGTTATTGAGCTAAGTAAGTTTTAAAAAGACACAGAAAAACATTTAAAAAGAACCCAAAAAAGTAGAAGAAAAATTAATAAAAGCAACAAGAAGAAATGTATCAATTATCAAGCAGAAAGCAGTAGGACTAGTGAATAAATTTAAAGGCATAAATATTAGAAGAAAACACAATACAAGAAATATTTACCAAAAAAATTCTCAAAAAAAAAAAGGGCTAAAGAACATATATAATACATAAGAAATAAGAATGGGGAACTAACCACCTAAAGATAGAACATGAAAATATTCCTGTGAGATGATTTTAACTGCACAAATAAGGTTGAAAATATACATGAAATAGATAACTTCCCAGGTAATTATAACTTTCTAAACTGGCCAAAGATGAAATAGAGAATCTGAAAGAACAATACTGTATGAAAATTAGAGGATTGCTAGAGTGTCCTTTTTAAAAGGATAGCCATGGAGAGTTATGAATGCTATTTAAACTGTTCCAATGCTGTTTAAACTGTTCTGGCGCATATAAAAGGAAGAAAAGTTTTCTAATTATTATTTAATAAAATGCGCATTAAAGTGATAGTATTAAAACGTGAAAAAATAGTCCTCCAAGAAAAATTATTAGACAAATCTCAAATATAAACCAACATAATTTAAGAGCAAATATTAACTAATCGAAAGATACCTATTAGTTGAAAGAGACGTACACCATGACCAGATGTGATTTGTGAAATAAATGTAAGTTTAACACTGAGAAATGTGTTAATACAGTTTATCATGTTTTATAATATAAAGTTTTAAAATAACTTCCTTATATGTTGCAAAGACATTTAGAAAAATTGAACAATCTTAAAAACCAAAAACCTCATTAAAATAGGACTGTCTCTGTACATCCCAAAGAGATTGTATCTCTCCCTCCCTCCCCTCATCTCTCTCTCTCTCTCACTTTTCTCTCTCTCACTTTTCTCTCTTTCCTTTCTCCATAGGGAGATACAAGAAGCCTCTACGGGGGATAAAACATGTACCCTAAGATAGAGATATAAGAGATTAATTGTGGGATATGATTTGCATACATACATAACTTCAACCCCAATAATGCAAGATAGTTAGCTCATCATATCTTATCTGTAGTTGATTCTACTACGTAAAATAAGTTAAATATATCAATACTTTGGTGTCGATCTGGTAGGGTTGGTGTAAGGCAATTGAGCAAGATGTTTGATGGAAACACATCATTTGGAAGAAAATTATGAGACAAATACAAAAGCTTACTAATTACTGGTAGAGCTCCCTCTCTTATAATGCAGACTGAGAAAAATAGTATAGCATGAAATTGCTTTACACATCTGTCAAAAGCAAACTAAAATGATTATATTCGATTTCATGCTGTTTTAAACATAGAGATTTTTCCTTCTAGAATCATAATCTTATTGCTGTGACAGCATGACACCAGTTCCACTTTAATGTAATGTAAAAAATAAAGAATAATTTAAAATGTTATCAAAAACAAGAAATTTTATTCAAATAATTGAATTGGACAAGAATGAAAAGAAGACACTAAATAATAAAAATATTATAGATGATGTCCACATACACAAGCAGTCAGTATGTAAGAATTCTTAGCATCATATGTTGCATAGAAAGATGTCATCTCTGAGTAGTATATAACACATTTTAACATCATAATCACAGCTTAATAGTTTAATATAACTGTACACACTGCTAGAAATATATAAAGTAGCATTTCTTCTTTAAGATTTCTGTAGCACCAACTAATCCTCTTCTAGGCAAAGCTCTGATTCTAATTTATTTTTATCTAGAATTGAGAAACATAAAGCGGTGAGAAATATACTATTAAATGGAAATAAATGTGCCGGATTGCTAGAGGTGCAGATTTGGTGCCATATAAAGTGCTGAAGTGGGAAAGGAAGACTTCACGGAGCATATAATGATGGATCTTTATCATCAAAGGGGAGTCAATCCTCTTTCAATAAGAGTCATCCATGCATCAGTCAGAGGGAAACAGAAAGGCATTATCAGGAAAGTGAGCAGAAGCATAGAGGTGTGAAATAGGCTGGCTTGTCACGGGCACTGCAGGTAGTTTTGTTCAAAAAGAATAGAGTCTAAGAAATGATGCCGTGAAAGACAAGATGGAGGAGCAGATAAGAGTGAGAGGGTCTTTGGTGCCATACCAAGAATTATAAACTTCACTCAGAGTAAAATGTGTAATAAATGATTTTAACCTGGAAGGGATGTAATATTAGGATTTAGATGGTCGATTTGATGATAGAATGGAGGATGGATAGCAGGAGTGTGAGATTAGAGGAAAAATGGCCTGTCAGGAATCATTCCAAGAAATGATGAATACCTGAACTAAGGCAATAGAAGTTAAGGTGCAGAGAAAAACTCATGTATAGGTGATGCTGTGGATAGGCAAGCTATAGAACTTGGCAGCTGATGGAATACTAGGAGAATATTCTGAAGTGTAATCTAGATTTCTGTCTTGGGTGATTGGACGGATGAGGGTCTTCATTAATATCAGGAATAAGTTGGTTCTGGAGAAATCAGGTGAGCTTTTTCAGTCAAGTAATTAGAAGGGTGTGAGGCACCAGTGAGGAAGTTGGAGCTCAGTAGAGAGATGAGACTGTGAGAGAGATGTGTTTATTTCAAGACACAGATGGGAATCACAGAACTTATCAATAAGTACTTTATAAACAACAAATGCTGGAAAACAGCATTATTGATCTGAATGTTCAGAGTGCCATGATTGTCTTCATCTAAATGTGTGTTCTTGGAGGTCTTCATTGTAGGACTCATTTACCCCCTGTCTATGTCTCCACCTTTTATTTCTCTTTAAGATTTCTGTAGCACCAACTAATCCTCTTCTAGGCAAAGCTCTGATTCTAATTTATTTTTATCTAGAATTGAGAAACATAAAGTGGTGAGAAATATACTATGAAATGGAAATAAATGTGCCGGATTGCTAGAGGTGCAGATTTGGTGCCAAATAAAGTGCTGAAGTGCAACTTCCCTTTTCGCATTCTGCTCCAGCCACACTGGCATTTTTTTTCCGGCTTTTCAAGCAATGTTTTGTTGGTTACAAAAATCTTCCCATTCCATTTGCCTGGAATTCCCCATGTTTTCCACCCCCATCCACCAAACCAAACCTTTCACATCCCAACCCTTTCTCATGCCCTCAGTGAAAGATACCTTACTTGATATTATAGTTCAGTGTAGGTTCTTCCACCCTGTTATTTCAAGTCCTTGATTATTTCATTCACCACCTATATTTATAATAATTTGCTTTTACAAATACCCTTCCCTTTATTAGATCAGACAATATAATGCATTAGGCAGGAGGCTGCTCTGCTTTGTACAGTCTTATCTTGAAGCCTTAGAGCAGTGCTGGGCACATGAAAGCAATTCAAGAAATACTGTTGCATGAAGGAATAAAGGAATGAGGAAATAATCATGAATCTAATCATTATAGAGGACAAAAAGGTGCAGATCATGAAATTTTCTTGGCTTAATTCAGGTGTCCCTCTACCAAATAGCTAAATGCCTGATTGATAGATCTCCATTTTTCTCTGTGCAATAAATAGCCCAACATGTAGCCCTGCGTGAGACTGGGAAAGACCCACAGGCTCTCCTAGGTTCAAATGCCAGATCTGAGATTTGGGTTGTGTGACCTTGAACTAATCACTCATTTCTCCAAGTTTCAACTTTCTTATCCTCAAATAGTATAAATAATACCTATCTCATGGGTTCAAGGTGTACAGTAAATAATAAAATGATATAATTCCTATCCAGATCCTGACTCTCAGGTACTAGGGGTGACTGGCATTCTGCACACACACCTGAAGCAAATAAACTACAACTTTCTGTAACAGGTGACAGTAATTTTTTTCTAATTTTAAATATTAAAAGTTACCAATATAGGCAAAATTAGAGAAAATATGTGATGAATCACCATGCAACTACCAAGTAACTTCAACACATATCAGTTCACAGTAAAGGTTATTTCATCTATAACCCACCTACTTCACCTCTTTTAGATTATTTAAAGCAAATTTCAGATATGAGATCACTTTATACAAGTTTTTAGATATACGTATAAAACATGTTTTAACATATCCACAATATCACTTCATATTTTAAAATAACAATAATTTCTTAATATAATTAATATTCAGTCAGGATGATCAGTATTTAAATGTTCTCAGTTGTAATCACACCCACATATACATAGCTGTTGCTACTGGGTGTAGAGTAGGGTTTATTCTTTTTTTCTCTGCTTTATTGAGGTATAATTGACAAATTAAAATTGCATATATTCAAGGTGTACAACATTCCATTGTGTAATGATTATCATAATTGAACTAATGCATCCATCAACACACAGTTATCATTTGTGTGTGTAGGGGAGTGAGACACAAATACACTCTCATCAATTTGAAGTACACAATACAGTATTATTAACTATAATCACCATGCTACACTATAGATCCCCAAAACTTATTCATGTAACTAAAGGACTGTACCCTTTGATCAACATCTCCCTATTTCACTCTCTTCTTGGCCTCTGGAAACCACCATTCTACTATCTTCTTCCTTGAGTTTGATTTTTATTTTATGTTTTGATTTGTATTTTTAATGATATGGATACATACTAGTTGTACATATTTATGAGGTAAACGTGATATTTTGATACAAGCATATAATGTGTGATGGTAATGATCACATTAGGATAACTGCATTAATCACTTCTTTGTGTTAGGAACGTTCCAATCCACTCTTTTAGTTATTTTGAAATATACAATCAGTTGTTGTTAATTATAGCCACCCTATTGTGCTACCAAACACAATCTTATTCCTTCTCTCTAACTGTATTTTTGCACCTGTTAACCCTCTCAACTATCCTTGCCACCCTCAGGCAACCATCATTCCATCTAATATCTCCACGAGTCCAGTATTTTTCTTTAGCTCCCCCATGTTAATGATAACATGTAATATTTGTCTTTCTGTGCCTGGCTTATTTTACTTAGCAAAGTATTCTTCAAGTTCATCCATATTATCACTAATGACCATATTTCCTGCTTTTTATGGCAGAATAATATTCCATTGTGTATACATACACCAAAATACCTGTATTCACTCATTTGTTGACAGACACTTAGGTTATTTCTATAATCTTGGCTATTATGCAATGAACCTTGGACTGCAGATGTCTCTTTGAGATACTGATTTCATTTCCTTTAGACACATACCCAGAAATGGGGTTGCTGGATCATATGGTAGTTCTATTTTTAATTTTCAGAAGAACCTCTATACCGTTTTTCATAACAGCTATACTAATTTACAATCCCATCAACAGTGAACAAGGGTACTCTTTCCTCCATGACCTCGCTAACACTTATCTTTTGTCTTTTTATAATAATCATTCTAACAGCTGTGATGTGACGTCTCATTGTGGTTTTGATTTGCATTTCCCTGATGATTAGTGATGCTGAGCATTTGCAATATACTTGTTGGCCATCTATATATCTTCTTTGGAAAAAATATCTATTTAGGTCCTTTGCCTATTTTTAAATCAGATTATTTATTGTAGGGTTTTGTTTGCTGTTTTTCACTTTCTTTGCTATTGAGTTGAATGAATTCCTTACACATTTTGGATTTTAACACTTTCCTAGATACATGGTTTGCAGATATTTTCTTCCATCCCTTAGGTTGCCTTTTCACTCTGTTGATCATTTCCTTTGCTTTGTAGAAGCTTTGTAGCTTGATTAAATGCTATTTGTCTATTTTTGCTTTTGTTTCCTGTGTTTTTGGTGTCATAGCCAAAATAACGTTGAAATTTTTTAAAGGAAATTTTTCCATGTTTATCTTCTAGGAGTTTTATGGTTAAAGGTCTTACATTCAAATTTTCAGTCCACTACAAAGTAATTTTTTGTATATGGTATAAGGGTCCATTTGCATTCTTTTGCATGTGGTCATCCAATTTTCCCAACATCATTTATTGAAGAGACTTTTCTTTCCCCATTGTATGTTCTTGGCAGTCTTTTCAAAGATTAGTTGACTACATATGCTTATGTTTATTTCTGGGCTCTCTATTCAGTTCCATTGTTCTATGTGTCTCTTTTTATGCAAAACCACACTGCTGTGATTACTATCAAGCAGTGTTTTTATATTTATATCTTTTCAAGTTAAAGGAACAATGGCCATCAGTTGAGGCACAAATCATCTTGATACGTCTTCACAGGGAAGAAACTGTAGTTTGAGTAAATAGCAGCCTCACTACACAGCTATACTCTGATCTCCTGTTTAGGCTCCTGACTGGCTCCTGACTGGAAGCCCCAGAACATGAAAATCCTGTTGATATATTTCATACAGATCAATTACACAGAGTAAAGAGCAGGGTTGAAAGTAGGGAAAAATAGATCTATAGGGGCAAACAAACATATTAGCATACCAGCAACCTATGCAACCCTTCCAGAATTTGCACAGACATGCAAATACATACACACATTTTCTTCTTCACTAAACTATTACTCATACATCACAAACACTGTTATGAACCTGTACATTGACACAGTGAAGTACTCAAGAACACATGGATTAAAGTAAGTGGGTAGTAGGAACAATTAAGAAGAAAGATTATGAAGTAGAATTTTTAAGAAATGGAAAATAAACAATGTGAAATTTCAGCTTCATCACCTCAATGAAACATGATTACTTTCTGCAAAAGACTATGTGAATTGGTTTTCTCTAAAACATTCTTGATTTCATTCTCTTTTTTCCTTTCTCTACTAGAAAGCCTGGAAAGCCCAAAATACTCACTTATCCAGACTCTCTTGTAGCTAGGTATGGTCATGTGACATGAGTTTGGTCAGTGAGAAATAAGTAGCAGAAATTGGGTAAGAATTCTGATAAATTTTTAAATAGAACAGGCAACTCTCACATCTATTCGTTAACATTTTTTCTTTTCTCCTCATCTTGCCTGGCCAGCCGATGCAATGCTTAGAGAGACAGCAAACATACTGCATGCATTAGGATGAAAGCCTCCCACTGAGAGTAGTGGAGCCGAAAGAATGGAGGAGCCTGGGTTCTGAATGACATCTTTGAGCAATTTCACCACACCTAAGCTGCCACCTCTTATTTTGAGGAAATAAAAGCCCTTGTCTATTTAAGCTGGTGGTAGATCTACATTCTGTCACTTCAAGTGAAAAACGTAAAAACCTTTCTGTTGATATGTTTGCTCTTTTTCTTATTTTTAACAAGAACTGTCCATCAAAAAGATAGGCTCTTGGCAGGTAGCCAGGGGACACTGGGATGCCTCCTAGGTTTTTTATTCTTTTGGGAATCTGTTGGCGTTCATTCTAGCCATCTGTATTTTAATACTATAGGAAGTGTGACAGAAGATGGTTTATTTACTCTGGATTCGTTCACTGGAATAAAGTTTGGTCTAGGACCCAGATGTCTCTCTTCTTATAGCAACTTTAACTACAGTAGTGATGATTAAAATAGGTACTTGAGTTATCTCCCAAAGGCTAAAGAGCTAGTTCTGCAAAGAGAATGCATCAGTATGATTCTCTGTCATTTAAGGAAGTAGGGTTTCTTACATAAAATTTTTATAAATCTTCCTTTTAAGATGAGTTGTCATGTGTCTTTTTGCCATCTTCTTTTTGTCCTCAGGATTTCTCTCAGTAAAATTAAAGGTGCAGTTCAGTAATATAAGAAAGCCCATAGACTCAGTGAATAGCAATTCTAGATCTTTCTAATTCAGTTCTTCTTGTCCAGAGTCATCTGACATCTGGTTAAAGATGGTTCCTGAAATAAGTGGAATGCATTTTATATTTATTTTTAAAAATACTATTTTAAAATATTTTTAAAATGTGCTTTAGAGTTGCTCAGTTCTCAAAGCTAGAAATTTTATTCTCTCACTTTTGCTGACATTATTATTTCCATCAGTTTTCATATCTATAACTCTTTTTTATCTATCCTTTTTCTTTAAAATAAAGTGGCATAGAATAAAAACAGTACATACAGAGGCAAAGCACTCAGTTTCTACCTCGGCCACAGCATGTCTGATCTTAACAGGGGATCTCAGGGATCCTACTTAGGTGAGGCACAGTACCAGCAGTCTGGTTGGCGATGGAGGACTGAAGATGTATTGGCACAATACTTTATATTTATGTTGAAGATTTAGGGAAGAGCTAAGCCCTCCCTATTTCTACTTTGCCCACCATGGATCCTCCACATCTCCATTTCCTCATCTGTAAAACACAGAGGCTGATTTAAGTATAAGCATTTTAAAATGTGAATTCTTGACTGTCTATTATTTTATTCCCTAACTTCCATCATAGTTTCACCACTTGCATGCTTCTGATCGCAACACTTATTCTCCTGTTGTTGAGCCACTACCCAACGTTCTCTTCCATATATAGTTTCTACTGTAGCATTGCTAGCTAAAGCCATGCATTCCAGAAAGCTCATTTTATCTCATGTGTTAGTCTGTCTAAAAGTCTGTATTTATATACTTTTAAATTGTTTTATAATGTTGATGAGTTCCAGAGAAATTTGTCATATTAATATATTGCACAATGGCTCTAATGTATGGTTACCCGATTTTCAAGACTAAAAAGTACTTTTAAAGTTATACATTATTAATTTAATAAAACAACCACTTCTTCAGCTTTTGTATGTACCGAAGACTATTTCCTGGTGGTTTGCACATATTATATTACTTAATGTTTCCATTACGAATATCCCTAGTCCATAGATCTTACTCCTTTTGTATGGGTGAAAAATCTGAGGTTTAGATGGATTGACTACCTTATTCAAGGTCACATGGGTAGTCACTCGAATAATTCTGATTAAAGTCTGAATCTCTTTGGCTCCAAGTCTATGTTTTCAAACTCAGGGTTCTGCTGCCCACTAGACTACACCACTTTTTAATGCATACATCAGCTGGTATCCTTATAAATAAAGGGGAAATTTGGAAAGAGATATTCACACAGGGAGAATGCCAGGTGAAGATAAAAGTGTGTGTGAATAAGGGTAATGCTTCTACAAGCCAAGAAATGCCAAACATTGCCAGCAACCCACCATAAACGGGAGGAGAGCATGAAGCAGATTATCTCTCACAGCCCTCAGAAAGAACCACCCCTGCCAACACCTCGATCTTGGATTTCAGCCTGCAGAACTGTGAGACAATAGACTTCTGTTGTTTAAGGCACCCAGTTTGTGGTATTTTTCACAGCTGCCCTAACAAACTAAAATAGAAAGAATGTGTGTTTCTATAGATGGAATACAGTACCACATGTCCTTTACTGTGGTTTAATGAAAAATTCCTAAAATATCCCTTAACTCTGAAAGTTTATCCCCTCTTCCATAGACAAAGCCTTTTTTTTTCCTATCATTATCATACTTTTGCATTTTAAAGCTGGTGTTTGGGTTATTTAGCCATCTGGGAACCACAAAGATCAACTTCTTTCCAACTTGAATAGACACTACTGTTATGGCTTTCTAAGCCTCAAGAGGAAAAAGGCTAGAAAAAAACAAAGCAAAACAAAAAAACCTTGTGTTCCCACAGTGACTTTTCCAAAGAACTTCACACTGATAAAGCATTCGTCATTTTTTAAGATCTCTAGATATGTGTGTGTATATATATATATATATGTTATATATATATATATCTATTTCATAAAGTCTAAGGATAACTCCTCCTCTGGACAGACTGGAGAACTTAGACTTTTGTGGCCATCACTGCCATTAATATTCTCTTCATTTCCTTGCTACTCTTATCTAGTTACTTGGTATGATGTCTGGCTACAACTATGGAGCTGAAGCCCCATCAGCAGGCCTTCTGTAATGTATAATTAGGACACTCATTTCCTTTTTAGATAGATGACGCATATTATGATTTACTGCGCTTTCAGAAAGAGACAATAAGACTAACAAAATATCAACTCTTTTTTTTTTTTTTTTTTTGATGTCTTACTCTGTTGCTCAGGCTGGAGTACAGTGGTGTGATCTCGGCTCACTGCAATCTCTGCCTTCCCAGTTCAAGTGATTCTCCTGCCTCAGCCTCTTGAGTAGCTGGGATTACAAGCACCTGCTGCCACACCTGGCTAATTTTTATATTTTTAGTAGAGACGGTGTTTCGCCATGTTGGCCAGGCTGGTCTCGAACTCTTGACCTTAGGTGATCCACCCACCTCAGCCTCCCAAAGTGTTGAGATTCAGATTACAGGTGAGAGCCACTGCATGCAGCCAACCCTTATTTTGATTAGAAAAATGATGAAAAGGCCGGGCGCGGTGGCTCACGCTTGTAATCCCAGCACTTTGGGAGGCCAAGGCGGGCAGATCACAAGGTCAGGAGATCGAGACCACGGTGAAACCCCGTCTCTACTAAAAATACAAAAAAAAAAAAATTAGCCAGTCATGGTGGCGGGCGCTTGTAGTCCCAGCTACTCGGGAGGCTGAGGCAGGAGAATGGTGTGAACCCAGGAGGCGGAGCTTGCAGTGAGCCGAGATCGCACCACTGCACTCCAGCCTGGGTGACAGAGCGAGACTCTGTCTCAAAAACAAAAAAAAAAAAAAAGAAAACCGATGAAAGTATAATAGAGGTATGACCGACTTACTGTAAAAGGCTCAGTATGTCATATAGAAACAAAAATTCAACTGGACAAAGTTAAACAGTCAAGGAAGATTAAATGCAAGGCTGGTGCAATAGGAGAGAGAGACAAGAACTTAGTCTGAGCTCAACTCTGCTGAAAGGAAGGGCTGGAGAGTTTTTAAGAGCTGGGATAAAGAGCATTACAGGCCACCAGTGCTTGGCAATTGGCCTTACCCAAAGGAAAAGTACACCTTCTTGTATCTTCATGACAGAAGGGAGTTTAATAACTTGGAATGTGATGCCCTCTGAAGTTAGATTCCTACTGTCTCAGAGAAACTGAAAGATAGGGCCACTACATTTCAAAGAGATGGCTTCCAAGTTCTTAAGAAAGATTGCATGTTCTCACTCATAGGTGGGAACTGAACAATGAGAACACATGGACACAGGAAGGGGAACATCACACACCAGGGCCTGTTGTGGGGTGGGGAAAGGGGGGAGGGAAAGCATTAGGAGATATACCTAATGTAAATGATGAGTTAATGGGTGCAGCACACCAACATGGCACATGTATACACATGTAACAAACCTACACGTTGTGCACATGTACCCTAGAACTTAAATAAAAAAAAAAAAAAGAAAGAAAAAAGAAAGATCATCCAGCGACGGTTCAGTGTTGTAACACTGACAAGAAGTTTTTAGAAAGATTTACATCTTAAAGGAACAGAGAAAGATTTTATGATTACAAGTTTCTAATGTAAATGAACTAAGGAAAAGGAAGTCAGGGGCCTAAAGGCCAGAAATATGTCTAAAGTTTAGTCAAGCTAAATATAAAGGCCCTCTTGGTCATCTGATACGCATGTGGGTAGAAAGTTCACAGCACAGGTTTAAAATCATAAAGTTGGCGGCCGGGTGCGGTGGCTCACGCCTGTAATCCCAGCACTTTGGGAGGCCGAGGCGGGCAGATCACGAGGTCAGGAGATCGAGACCATCCTGGCTAACACGGTGAAACCCCGTCTCTACTAAAAAATACAAAAAATTAGCTCGGAGGGGTGGCGGCGCATGCCTGTAGTCCCAGCCACTCGGGAGGCTGAGGCAGGAGAATATCGTGAACCCGGGAGGCAGAGCTTGCAGTGAGCCAAGATCGCGCCACTGCACTCCAGCCTGGGTGACAGAGCAAGACTCCGTCTCAAAAAAAAAAAAGGAAAAAAAAATTATAAAGTTGGCAATGCTAGGAGGCATTGAAGAAGATCACAAATGGAGCCCATATTGTGTACTTGAAATCAAGTCCAGATGTGCTTATTTCAAATATTCCATCATCTCTTTGGGCCTCAGAATCCTAATGTAGAAAATAAATACTTGAGGTAATTTTCTGAACCTCTTAGAGTTATAACCCTTCCTCTTTGCAGTGTAGTCAATTCTTTAGATCTAAATTTGAATGCGAGTTCACAGGGCAAAATTCTAGGCACCTTAGCATCAAGTGTTGGCTTTTTGCTATGAAACATCCCGTAGCAATTTGCCTTGATGCAACCAACCAGGCAATTGACAAATCTCTTAGGGGGATGAGTGTTTCCCAAATTAAGTTAGTGACCAAAATCAGTTGAGGATTTTGAAAAATACAAATTTTCAGACTCTGCCCCTGGTTATTTTGATTTTATAAATTTGAGGTTGCTTTAGAGAATTGAAGTTTTTGTAAAACATCCCAAATTACAAATAATCAGACATGTTTGGGAACTAGTGGATGAAGTTAACATTGTGGTGACAGCATGTTACATGAGATAATTATGAGATCTGATGTAGAAATTGTTCCCCTCTGTTCTAGTTTCTATAGTGATTTTTTTACATTTTAGTGTTTATAGAATAAATTGCTTCACTAGTCGGTACACTGGAGAAAAGCAAAGACACTTTATAAACTGTTCACTATTCATAATTACTCCTACAGGCTTTCAGTTTTACAGTCTAATATTGCCAAAATAGAATGTATCAAATAAACAAGAAAACTGGCCTATTACATTTGTTATAAATTCACTAATATCTTTTTAAGTGGGAGGAATGAGAGAATGGCTTTAACCCACCTCTCCAAGCCACCCAGCCTGAGGCGTTTGGTTTGATGAATAAACAAAAACGTGGCCGCTTCAGAGAAGAGCAAGGCTTCCAGCACCTTCCCACAGCCTGAATTCCATTAGCATGAGACTTTGAAACCCCATCTGTTTTTCCTTATGAAATTCAAACAATTGTCTAACCTCTTGGCTCTTAAGTCAAATGTTCAAGGGCTCACATGACAACACTTTGTTGTATATAAAAATTTGTTAAATTTAAATTGTTTTTGCAAAAAGAGGAAAAGGGGGGAATAAATAAATAGCTATAACGCATCTGGTTAGGATCTGCACAAGGTTGCATTCTTTCCGTGTCTCCAGAAGGTTTGTTCTATCTGTCACCCATCACTTCATTGGAGCTCCTGCAGGCAGCAAAATCATGCAGAAGTTCTGCGTATAGAAATACAGTGTCTGGAGCCTAGTCTGACTTCCTGTTTGGCTGGAGCTGTGCTAGTCCATTGATAGGCAGAAAGCAGCTGTAGGAATCTGTGTTTAGAGTAGGGCTGTTTAATAGAC
Source organism: Hylobates moloch (assembly GCF_009828535.3). Taxonomy (NCBI): domain Eukaryota; kingdom Metazoa; phylum Chordata; class Mammalia; order Primates; family Hylobatidae; genus Hylobates; species Hylobates moloch. Next base: position 137,550,089 of record NW_026652279.1, read on the forward strand.
ACAAGGGCAACCCACAGGGACCTGTGACACATCTCTATTGAAATATGGCATGATGTGCTGATTTGTTTGTCCAAGATTTAATTATAGATGTTTAGCAGGGTTGCATAAACAACAGAGAGATAGGAGAGATATGGAGGGAAGGTTCAGGAAAAAAAAATCAGTGGCTTATATTTTTGATCAGTGTATCATGTGCCAGAATGAACCTCTATCATGCTTTGAGATTGTGCGTGTGCGTGTGTGTGTGTGTGTGTGTAGACACATCAAAGGTCTATACAATCTTTAAGGTTTTAAATTTCTTCAAGGAATTTTAAGGTCTTAAACTTTAAGGTCGTACAGACCTTTAACCTCTATAAGGTGAACGGGGGAATTTAAAAGAATTTAAAGGATGGAAAACTTCAACTGCTTAAAACTGAGAAATCCAGGTATTTGAAGCATTATGATTTTTGAATTAAGAAAATAAATATTAATTTCATGTTACAGGTACTTCCTTTATATTTGCTACTATATAAAATTGAATGCTAATAGACAAAGAAAAATGTATAGTTAAGATAGTTTAAAATGATCAATATTCAGCAAAACCTCAGACAATCATAGCAATGACTTCAAGCTCATAAAACTTAGAAATTTAAGTTTTATAAGCCTATCTGATCTTAGCTAATACTTATTGAACATTTGGTACATGTCAGGTGGTACTCTAGATGCTTTACGCAGATTAATTTAATTCCCCTTGACTAGGCACAGTGGCTCAGGCCTATAATCCCAGCATTTTGGGAGGCCATGACGGGCTGATCACTTGAGGACAGGACTTTGAGACCAGCCTGGACAACATGGTAAAACCAATCTCTACTAAAAATACAAAAATTAGCTGGGCGTGGTGGTGGGCACCTATAATCCCAGCTACTCTGGAGGCTGAGGCAGGAGAATTGCTTGAACCCAGGAGGCAGAGGTTGCAGTGAGCTGAGATCGCGCCATTGCACTCCAGCCTGGGTAACAGAGCAAGATTCTGTCTCAAAATCAATCAGTCGATCAATCAATCTCCCCTTGCATTGCATGACTATAGGATTATAATAGCCATTTTACCGGTGAGGAAATCAAAGTTCAGAGTGGTCGATACCTTGAACAAGTTAAAAGCTCGCAAGTGATAAAGCTTGAATTCTCTAAGCTTTTAAACGCTCTCTGTCCCTATCCTGAATCTAGAGTCTGAGGTATGTATGTATGAATTATGTAAATTAAAAGCTTTTTAAGTATTTAAACTCAACCAGGCCACCCAGAGGCAAAAAGAAAAAAAGTACTGTTTTTACTTCAGACTCATAGCAAAACAATACTGCTTTGACCTATATTCTGTCTACCCTGTTTCTATTAATATCTATTGGAAGTGGTTGGTGATTTAAAAAACATATTTTTGAACAACAAAAGTTTTCTATGAAAAATTGCCAGGCAATGAATTTGATTTGGCAAGTGAATGAGTCAGATGGGGCTGATCTAAATCGTTGCATCCTAGATTAAAATGCAAACTGACATTAATGCCTAGCGTGCCTCAAGTACAAAAAAAAAAAAAGGAAGGGAAAAATTTTTTATTAGATAGACATTTCAATCAGTTAATTGAGTTGGCTGGCTTTTTTTTTAATCCATGGAGTTGCCTTTTTGATTTACTATTTGTGCTGGTGTGATATAAACACAGGCTGAATATTAGTATATAATAATAGCAAAAATTCTATGTAGCTCTAAACATGTTAAACCACAACAATATAAAGATAAAAGGGCCCTTATGAGTCACTGAGCCCCACTCAATATAGGTACCCCCATCCCTGTAATGATGTACAGTCTAATTTTCTCTCTAAACATACAAGGAAACGGAAGCTGAGTTTAAGTGCTTTAAGGTCAGAAAGGTGTTAGGCCTCAGACTTCCCAATCTTAAACCCACTCTTTTTATTTCAATCGTGTTCCCTCACAGTGGCCTCTGCTTTACCCTATTATAAAGTGGTTTATACCGTCAACTACCAAATGGCAACAAAATGTGAAAGGGGAAATTATCTATGTATCAAGAGAGATAGCAAGGTACAATCAAAAAGAAAACATAAGTGGTGTTAAAGAGTACTTAGATTGAATCCTGGATTCTCCATGATTTTACAACCATCCTCTCCTCCTGCCAAGCAGCGTGCATACCTCTGCGTGCATATAAACTCATCACTCACACAACTAAGCTCCCGCCTTGCTTCCAACCTGATTGTACACTCCCCATCCCCTTATGCAATCTCATTGCCTCTTTCATAGTCACAGTGGAGATATTTCCAAGATGCTTTGAATCTATATTTTATTCTCAGGGGAAGAAAGGAACCCTGGTCATAACGATTCCCTGCTAGCAGGGCAAAGACAACAAGCAGACCCATGACAGGAAATACTAGGGTTGACCAGGGACACAGTCTGCATGGGTTTAAACTGTACAAATAGTGAGGACAGGCTCCAGTACACAACAGCTCAGAATCTCTCAAAAATTTGGAATCCCTCATTCCTGCCCAGCTGCTGAAGCTGTTAGCAATTTGCTAAAACTATATTTTATTAAAGATAGTAAATAATAAAAAGTGATGTAGTGAAGAAATGTAATCCCTCATACCCAACTCCCTATCGTTATTAGAGTCTCCTTCAAGTTGATGGCTTTGATCATTGGTGATGCAGAACTACTGATGTGGGAGTGAAGGCTTAAATTGAGCTTGGTGTCATGTAGTTATTCTTTGTAGTCAAAGATGCTGCTGATGCTGGCATTGTTGCCTGCACTTTGCTTCTTAGCATTAGCTGTATTTACACATGACCTGATTTTTAGCAGAACTTGGATGCAATTTCCAGCATTGTTTGCATTAGCTTGTTACACTGGGAATTAATGACAACTTGAGTAATTGTCAGTAGCTAGAGAAAGACATTTTGTGGCAATCATAGTTTCAAAAGCTACATTTTCCCTAGGGTCTATGTTGCAGTTTAGGTGTCATTAAGGGCATCATTTATATGCGCAGGGAAGCTCATTAGCAATACTGGGGCTTTGTGATATTAGTGGGTGCCTTCCTGTTTCCTGAGTACTCAGCCTCTTTGGGAACAAAATCTACCACAAAGCTGGTGAGGCTATTCATTTCACTGTCCCTAGCTATTCTGGAAGCAAAGTGTTGTCTGTACCAATATATAACTTTTATCCAGCTTATATTCATTTTCTCTCCAATTGTCCTTTGGATATAGTTTTAGGAGGTTTTGTTTTGTTTGCATAGAATACTGTAGACAATTTAGTAGTTTTCCTTGTTCTGGCAGTTAAAGTTCATGGTTATAAATTCCTCACCAAGGGGCTCCTTTAGAATACCTGAAATGGGTTTCCCACACTTCCCCACTCATTCTAAAACTGACATAACTGGGTACATACCAGAGTGGGTAGAGGAAGTCTGGGAATAGAAACTAGCCAGAATTGCCCAATGTCTGCGCTGCTGCACTGTGGCCCTGCAGACCTGTTTTTATCCATCTGAGCTTTAGTTTCTCTGCCTATTAAACCTATGTATCCAACCCCAACTTCATAGGATAATTGTGATGATACAATTGAAAGACATATATGAAAGTGCTTAGTGCAAAGAGAACATTTGAGAATTGATGCTAAATAAATAATGATAATATTTAATAATGCTTTCAAAAGTTACAATCTACATTTGCATACATTGTATTGATCCTCTACACTCTTTTAGTTGGGTAGATATTATTATGATTTCAACATTAGAGTGGGAAAATCAAATTTAAAATAGGTAAAAATGTATTGTGTATGTTCATAAGCACTCAAAACCAAGTCTTCTGACTGGGTCACCAGTCTCCACTGTAGTTTTAACTTTTCCTTGCTCAGTGGCTTGTAGTATACGTCACAACCTTTGCTCCTCCAAGCATATTGTTGTGCCTTCCTGAGGTTTTCATTTAGGACCTTAACTGTACTGAAACACACACAGCTGCCAAATGCTCAGGCTGTATATTTAGAATATTTTGCTCAGGGAGACATATGGATTTCACTAGAAGTCACCTTTTACTTCATTCTGGAAGACTTCACAAATCCAGAGAAAATTCCAGAACAACACGCAAAAGAAGATCCAAATCTAGTAAATCACAATTCCCAGAGCTGGGATAGCCATCTCTGTGTTAAAAATATTTGTAGTGTACTCTGAGATGGTCAAAATTCAAAAATCACCAGAGTAAACTGTCTCCTATGAATGGCATGTTTTAAAAATCCTATTTCTTGCTAACTTTTTAGATTAAGAATGGGTAATGAGCAAATCTGAATGAGAATGCAGTAATTCATCCCAAATTCTTTTGAACTTCTACCACAGTTTATAGGATTATGGGCTTTTGTACATTATACTCAGAATAAAAATTGCCAGCTTACTTTTATATCTTTGGAAGTAGATAAATATAATATCACAATGTGTCCCAGTTAAAGACCAAGACACATTTAGACTTGTAAGACCAACTCACTCATAGCAGGTTTCATTCGATCTGTTTTTAATTTTTTTCAGTTTCTTAAACAGCATTAAGATATAATTGACTTGAAATAAACTGACATTTAAAGTACACAATTTGATGAGTGTTCACATATATACACACCTGTGAAACCTTAATCATGATCAAAATAATAAACATGTCCATTATTTCTAAGCAAGATAATAAACATATACATCCCTCCCCAAATTGCTCTTGTGAACTATTGTAATCTCTCTACCCAAGGATTCTCCAAGGAGGATCCTCAGCCTCTCCTTCTCACTCACTCAGATTCCTCTTTGCCTTCTATACTTATAGATGAGTTCTGCTATTGTTAATACAAAATTTCATATAAACAGAAGCATACAGCATGTACTCATTTTTTGTCTGACTTCATTTACTCAGCAGTTTGCTACAGTGTATATCAATAGTTCACTTATTATATTGCTTACTAGTGTTCCACTATAAAGCTATACCACAATTTTGATTATCTATTTATCTTCTGATGGATGTTTAGGTTGTTTTCAGGTTGGAACTATTACAGAGAAGGTTGCTATGAATATTTACATGCAAGTCTTTTACTGAACTTAAGCTTTTCTTATTCTGGGTAAATAGCACAGCAAGCTTGTCTGTGTACTCTACTCAGTGCTCTGTGAATCATGAAGTTTTCCAGCCTGGCTTGTGAGAACAAGCACTGCTCCTGTACGTGATGAGCACTGTTGTCTCTAATTCTTCTGAGTAGTTCTTTCTCTACCTCAAGTTTTTTTCTTATATGCATGCACTGATTAGTATGGCACTGAAGAATCATGAGGGCCCTCTGAAGACCTCCAGAAATTTATCTCATTTCTGCAGCCCCCTCATTGTAGAGTACCACCCCACAAACTCTATCTGCCTTGTCTACTTATAAACCCAGTTCTATCTCTTCAATTCAGGTTGTCCACCAGGCTCGGTATGGACTTTCCTTCTCAGCTCGTGGCCTGGGGCTCTCTTCAGGCAGCAAGCTAGTGCAACTGCAAGGCTTACCTTGCTCATTTTCCATCTCTAAGGGATTCTTATCCTTCCTTGACAGTGATGTTCAGTGTCTTGAAAAATACTGTTTCATTCTTTTTGTCTGTATCTTGGTTATTTCAGATAGATGGTAAATCTCGTCCCTGTTACTCCAGATTGAAAGCAGACATCTCTAATCTATTATTAGATTTTTGAATCAAACTTTGGGATATACAGGAGTATTTTGCAGGTAACTTTTGTTTTCTTTTACACCGTGGGAACAGGAAGAGAAATGGCAGGGATAAGATGATAAATCTGAGTAGAGAGCCCTGGGATTTCCCTTTTCAGTATTATAAGGCTGTTGTTATTTTCCTTTATGTTGTATGTTTCAGATGGACAGTGGAATTTAAGTTGTGGAAGACTTGACATGTGATAAAACTGAATGCAGCTACAGACTGGTTGGAAACAGATAACACTAATGAGGACCTGGGAGAGACTGAAGACTTTGAAAGGTAGCTAACTTCTACTATCACTCCACAGTGGCTCTGGGGTTCTAACAGGGGTTCTCCCTGACTCATCACCAAACAAATGAAGAAATGCCATTCAAAAATCATAACTATGTTGTTCTCTGCAGCCTCAACACTTGCTGCTGTTACTCTCCACAGTGCAAAAAATATATATATATAAAAATTTACAAATCAATAATTATACAAACTATGAAATATAGTAGTGATTTTGTTTGTTCTGTGACAGTGTATAAAAGACTTTTTATTAAGATATAAATCAAATTATAAAAAAGAAAACGTGAACAAATGAAAAATAGTTGATATTTTAATTGCATAACCTCTCCACATAAATCTGTTTATTCATGTCAACACTGCACAGCTTAAAACACTTTGTGCTTGCTTTGCTCTTTTAATATTTGAATTTTTGTCTAGTTGGTTTGTAGTTATGATGGATTTTTCTAGGCATCCATAATTACTTGGAAACAAAACCAGAAACTTCCAATAGAAAAAATAATACTAGAAAATTAGAACCCATGAAAAAGTAGTATGCATTTGAAACCATTGCTTTTGGAGTGAAAGTGGATTTTGTGATGGAACTCTTGCAGATAAATGATCTTTTCACACAAAACACATTGAAGTAAATGGAAAAAACCTGACATTCAATGTTGACAATATTTGTTTGCTAGGAAATAGTGCTCACTGTTAAAGGAATACGATGAATCTATTCCATTTGTAAAGAAAACTTTTTTTTTAGTTGTTTGAAACCAGAAATATAAAAAGAAATGTTTGCATTTATGAGTTCACAGAATGATCTGAACGATTCTGTAGCAGAAAAATAAATCCATGTAGATAATAACATCCAAAATGATGCAGAAAGTGTGAATGTATTGTTTCCATTAACTCAACTGAATGTGATACAATAACCACTGGAATAATAGTGGTCTGGCTGTCAATTTGGATAAAATGCCTTCATAAAGCATCAAAGACTGTCTTAATTAAAGAGAGTCTCTTCATTTTCATTGTATGAGAGAGATAACTGACACTAACCTAAACAGAGTTATAAAAATGCACCTGCAGCAAATCAGGGTTAATTTTCACATAATTGAGTGGTCAGAAATAATGATAATGTTGATAATGGGTAGATGTCTAATGGTTTCTCCAAAGTTTAGGAAGGCAAAGAACTTTTTACATATAATGTCATTATTATCATTTAAAAGTAATTTTAATGAGTTTCTGACAAAAAATTGAGGAGCTCCAAAATTGTGTGAATACTGATAATTCTTTATACAACAGTATTCTGGTGTCTGCAAAATAAATGACAATATTTCAATGCATTTATAAACAATACACTGAGAAGGTTATGTGGTTCATAAAAGATAGCTTGAATTGCATGTTAGCATAGACTCTGTGAGCCCTGTCTAAGAAATTGCAGATAATACTGAAATATTAGAAGTGGTATCAAATGAATATCTCAGATATAGAGGTGATGGGTAAATGCAATGATTTGCTTAATTTGGTTTTCAAATTGAAAATTATTATTTCTCTAAAAAATTTTAACACAAGCTCAGTACAAATATTAGGAAACTTCTTTCTCAGGAACTTCAAAGTAAAACTATATATTTTTCTTTAAAATGGAAATTTTGTACTGTTTAACATCTTTAAAAAATGGGGGATGTTTCAAAACTTGACAGGTAGAAGAGGAAGTATACTTCCCTAAATTCCTTTTCTAAATCTAAAGAGTTTGAGAGTTAATAAAGAAATTGTGATATACACATGTGTGGAATGTTATTGACCCTTAAAAGAGAAGGAAATCCCACCATTTGCAACAACATGAAGAAACCTAGAGAACACTGTGCTAAGTGCAATAAGCCAGACACAAAAGGACAAGTACTATAGGATCCCACTTATACGAGGGATCTAAAATACAAGCAGAGAGTAGAAGGGTGGTTACCAGGGGCTGGGAGAGCGGGAAACAGGGAGGTGTTGGTCAAAGGGTACAATATTTCAGTTGTGCAAAATGAGTAAGTCTTAAAGATCTACTGTATAACATAGTGGCTGTAGTTAACAACACTGTATTATATACTTAAAAATTTGGGCTGAGCGCAGTCGCTCATAGCTGTCATCTTAGCACCTTGGGAGGCCTAGGCGGGCGGATTGTCCGAGCTCAGGAGTTTGAGACCAGCCTGGGCAACGTGGCAAAATGCTGTCTGTCTCTACTAAAAATACAAAAAAAAAAAAAAAAAAAAAATTACCCGGGCATGGTAGCACACGCCTGTAATGTCTTGAGCCTGGGAAGTGGAGGTTGCAGTGAGATGAGATTGCACCCCTGTGCTCCAGCCTGAATGACAAGAGTGAGACTCTATCTCAAAAAAAAAAAAAAAAAAAAAAAAAAAAAAAAAAAAAAAAAAAAATGCTAAGAGGGTAGATCTTACGTTAAGTGTTATTATCACACAAAATAATAAAGAGTGCAGGAGGAAATATTTGGAGACGATAGATAGATTTTTATGACATAGATTGTTATGATGGTTTCATGGGTATATACTTATCTCCAAACTCATCAAGTTGTATACATAATATATGTAAAGCTTCTCATACCAACCATACCTCAATAAGCTGTTTTTTCTTTAAAACATCTTCAAAAGAAAAAATATTTCTTAAAAATTTCACATTTTTTTCTACTTCATCAAAACATAATACAACTCATATTTAGGTTTCAGGACTCTTTAAATTGAATGAAAATGTAGTTTAAACAATGATTAAATCTGTATAAATGTTTTAAAGACTTAACAAAAATAAGATTACACTTTACTGATTGATTGAGACAGGGTCTTGCTCTGTTGCCCAGGCTGGAGTGCAGTGGCATCATCTTGGCTCACTGCAACCTCCTCATCCTGGATTCAAGTGATTCTCCTGCCTCATCCTCCCAAGTAGCTGGAATTACAGGTGCCCGCCACCACTCCTGGCTAATTTTTCTATTTTTAGTAGAGACAGGGTTTCATCATGTTGGCAAGGCTGGTCTCAAACTCCTGACCTTAAGTGATCCACCCACCTCAGCCTCCCAAAATGCTGGGATTATAGGCATGAGCCACCATGCCTGGCCATACCTTTGATTATTGAGGGAACTATGCAATGTTTGGTTTCATCATAGAACATGATCAATAATACTTTCTGCTCCTGACAGCTATCGCATATTGTGTTATTTTCACCAGTCTCTACATCAGCACAAAATGTTCATTTTCTACCTTCTATCACTAAAATAAATAAATAAATAAATAAATAAAATGCTTCCTAATACCAAGGAAGAAGACAGATTTAGTGTTTTGAAATTGAGGGTTGTTGAACAGACATTGGTAAACAATTTATCTGGCCTGAAAGACTTTTCATTCCTGGAGGAGAGGTTTCCAACTTCTGTTTGAACAGGGATCATATGGTACTTTTCAAAGCTCAACCATAAAAACTGTACATTCCTTGACTTGATATATTACCCTATGTAATTGTCCAACTTCTAATAATAAGTTTAAAACCTTCTATGTTACTTTTGGAATTGTGTTATGCTCACTCTTCTTGGGGATTACTGGAATTAACAGGTTGTTTTATGAAAATACTATTTTACGGTCAAAATAATCAATTTGAAAAAGGTGTTTTTTTTTTTTTTTTTTTTTTTTTTTTTTTTTGGAGTTTTTGCTCTTGTCACCCAGGCTGGAGTGCAATGGCATGATCTCAGCTCACTGCAGCCTCTGCCTCCTGGGTTCAAGCAATTCTCCTGCTTCAGCCTCCCGAGTACCTGGGATTACGGGTGCACACCACCACGCCCAGCTAATTTTTGTACTTTTAGTAGAGACGGGGTTTCACCATGTCAGCCAGGCTGGTCTCGAGCTCCTTACCTCAGGAGATCCACCCACCTCGGCCTCCCAAAGTGCTGGGATTATAGGCATGAGCCAAAGCAGCCGGCTGAAAAAGGATAACATGAAATTGTGCACAAAGCTACTTGCTTATTAGTGATCGGACAAATATTTCATTATTTTTCTATATAACCTCTGTAATCTCAGTCATAATTTAAAAAATTTTTTTTGAATTTATAACTGACAAATAATTATACATATTTATGGGGTACAATATGATGTTTTAACACATGTATACGTAGTATAGTGATCACATCAGGGTAATTACCATATATATTACCATAAATATGTATCATTTCTTTGTGATGACAACATTCAAAATCTTCTATCTTAGCTGCCTTGAAATATACATCACATTATTATTTGATATCGTCACTTTACCGTGTAATAGAACACCAGAACGTATTCTTCCTGTCTAAATGTAACTATGCACCTGGTGACCAATCTCTCTCAGACCTCCCCACTTTCTTTCCCAGCCTCTAGTGACCACTCTTCTACTCTCTATTTCTCTGAAATCAACTTTTTTGGACTACACATATGAGTGAGATCACGCAGTGTTTGTCTCCCTGTCCCTGGCTTATTTCACTTAACATAATGTCCTCCAGGCTCATCCATGTTGCAGCAAATAAAAGGATTTCATTCTGTTTTATGGCTGAATAGTATTCCAGTGTGGGATATATACCACATTCTCTTTATTCATTTATATGTAGATGGACATTTAGGTTGATTCTATATCTTGGCTATTGTGAATAGTGCTGCAGTGAACATGGGTGTGCAGACGTCTCTTCAACACAGATTGCAATAATGCCCAGCTTTTGGTCCAATAACTGGAATTTTGGCAGCACCAGGAATTTTCAAGTTCCTTATACCATCTGCCCTAGTGAATACTGCCTTATTTTCTGTTAGTTAGACTTTTAGGTATCATACATCTGATTTACGTAAGAAAAGTATGCATGGGGGAAATTTTTTCTATTTATAATAATAGATAGTCCCACATGTGAAATGGTAAGGCAAAGACCAAGAAAAATGCGATACTTATAAACTTAATAATTAGACATTTTGCTGTCAATTTGGGAAAAAGAATTGTTTTAAAATTGATCTTTTTAAATCACTTCTTATTTTTTTAACCAGGTATTGAAAATTCAAAATCTATTTACCATACCTACATTTTCCCAACATACAGATTGAATTCACAAGATGCCTTAGACTTCTTGTGCATAAAAATTACCAAAAATGGTCCCAAGTCTTGTTGTTTCTTATGTCCCCATTATAAAGACCATTTCAAACAAATTTTACTTCATATTTTTATTTAAAGGATATGTGACTTTTTGTCATACACTTAAGGAAAAACTCTTTCAAAAAAACTTTCACAATAATCATATAGTCCTTTTTGGTCCTATTGGGTTGAAATTTCTAATGCTGCTATTAAGCTCTAGATATTTTGTATGCCTTTATTTTCCATTTTTAAGAGTTGAGAAGGAAGTGGGAAGAGATTCATATTCTCTTCCTACTTCCAAGTCTCTGTTCTCATAAAATATTGCATCACTGATATAATAAATGGTGGATTTAGCCAAGCAAACAGCCACTTCTGTTGTAATTTGCCTTGGAAGGCATTAGTATTGTAAAAGGGTTTTTTGTTAGCTCATCAAAGTAATCTTCACATTTCTCTCTAATCTGCCCATATAGTTTCATCGTACAACACAAAGAGCTATACATAAGGTAAAGGACTTTTCTTAATATATAGTACACAAGAAAGGAAAGTGCAGAAATGACTTTTTCCTGCTCCCGTTGGTACCCACAATCCCGTTCTCCCAAACTTGATCCCAAAGCATGCTCCTTTTCTGTGAATGCCATCTCCTTTTTTAAGATGGAAGTTGTCAATAATGGTCTTTGTATTAAATGCTCTTTTTGTGTTGTGATTTGGCTAGGCCTCACCCTCTAATTTGATTCTTGTTTTAGTGTGAGGATTGGCAAACTATCACTTGCAGGCCATATGTAGCCTGCCAACTATGTTTGTAAAGAGAGTTTTATGAGAACACAGGCATGGCTTTTGTATATGGCTGCTTTCTCACTACAACGGCAGAGTTAAAGAGTTGCTCTATGGCCCTTAAAATAAAAGTTTGCCACTCCTTGTTCTAGGGCAAGAAAGGGAACCGGAAAGGTATTGGAACAACAGAGTTGGTTTCCAGGGCGAAAGCAACATCTGGAACAACATCCACAGAACTCCACTGGGCCACATCTGGGCAGGCAGGCCTTGCTTCCCATGGGCTGCGCTATCCAGAGATGTCTATACTACTGGTAGAGGTTTATTTACTCTGAACACCTAGTCCACAGAGAAGTTTAATTTTCATTGGCTTAAGGGCTTTATCTCATCAGAGAATAAGAGGTTCACTAAAAACTTGAAATTAAAACAATTTGAGCCTTTGCTGAAAGTGCTTTTTAACTTAAATACAAGCCTAAGCACAGGCAGTCTGAATGTCTGAACCTAAACATATCAGCATGATTCTTATTTCTCTTTTCACAGGGTGACAAGATCGTAACAACATAGTTTTAAAAGCTATGATCATGTACCTAGGCTAACACTTACTCCCTCTCTCTAACCTTCCAAGGGACCCAATCTCAAAAAAATGTTAAGAAGTTTCTCAGAGGCTGGGCGCGGTGGCTCACACTTGTAATCCCAGCACTTTGGGAGGCCGAGGCGGGCGGATCACGAGGTCAGGAGATCGAGACCACGGTGAAACCCCATCTCTACTAAAAATATAAAAAATTAGCCGGGCATGGTGGCCGGCACCTGTAATCCCAGCTACTCGGAGAGGCTGAGGCAGGAGAATGGCGTGAACCCGGGAGGCGGAGCTTGCAGTGAGCTGAGATCCCGCCTCTGCACTCCAGCACTCCAGCCTGGGTGACAGAGCGAGACTCCATCTAAAAAATAAAAATAAAAAAAAATAAAAAATAAAAAAAAGAAAAAGAAGTTTCTCAGAAACCTATTGAATACACCAACAGTATTAAAGAAGATAGAATTCGAGGAAGAAAGCCAAGGCTTTTTGGTGGCAGAGAAACTAAGCCACATTTGAATTGTATGCATTTTCCCCTACTACCTGTAATTCTAGACTCCTTTTATGCATCAATTTGGTATGTCATAAAGTTTAGAAACAAAAATATCCATTAAGCTAAGGGTGTTAAACATTAATTCATGAAATAGTCTGGAAATCTCCTGGCCTTTTCAATTTATAAGCCAAGCAGTTCATAAATCTGTTACATTCCTCAAGAGCTAATCAGTAAGACCCAAACTGGTAATCCAAATCATTAACTCAGTTTGCCAGATGTTGGAAGTTTGTTCCACTTTTTATTCTCTCTCTTGCACTCTCCCTCTCTCTCTCTCTGTGTTTGTGTATACCCATACATGCATATTATATATAGTTTTTCCTCTTTAAACATCAACACTAAATATAGCCAAATTTGGAGTATTCTGGAAAGATGGGGATGGTACAGCTTTTAGATGTCCCTAAATTGAACCATAAACCAGACAGCAATTAGACCAGAAATTCCAAAACCTAGAGTCAACATATACAACAAAATTAGGCAAAAATGTCTCATCACTAATCCTCAAACTTCAGAAGATGGAGACAAGTCGATGACAACAATAAAATCCACAAGGAATCAGCAACTGAGCTGGAAGAGTCAGAGAGATGGTAACGTGATTACAACTATGCTGAAAACCAAAGAACCGCCACTCCCCCAACATTGTCATCAACAACTTCTCCCTGAAAACCACATGGCCAGTCAGAGAAGACTAACTGAAACTGAGACAGAGGTAGACAGGCATCAGTTCATGACTGTGTGGGGTGGCTCAAAAGGTCAGATGGCACTGGAGTTATCTGGGCCCCTTAAACACTAGAAACAAACTAAAGCTCCTTTTCAGGATAGTCTCCCTGAGAGAAACTGCTAGCAATACAATCTATACTATGGAGAAATTGCAAAAGGTAGAATGGAAAAATAGTAGGGAAAAATACGAAGTTTCATCTAAAATTGGGAAAGAAGAAGCTGGCATATTTCAGCAATTATAGTCATAATTTTAATTACCTTGCAAATGAATCAGACGAAGGATCTCAAGAGCTGTGAAGGTAGGAAAGCAATTCTAGTTTACCTTTCCTCCTAAAATTAAAAAAAAATTACTCATCTAAATGAACAAAGGCAGATATTGCTGTTGAATCTTATGCATTACTTTAGGAAAAAAGAAACTAAGGAGCAAAATAACCATTAAATAGACAGTGAAGGTAATCTAAAAAGAATACCCATTAAACAAGTGAAAAGAGTAATATTTCACAAAGCATTAAGGAAAGTCTAAAAAATAATATAATCAATGAAAAAGCACCATAAACTGGAAACATTACTGAGAAATGAGGTGAATGAAGAAAAGGAACATTTGAAAAGGGGTGATTCCCTAGAAACAGCCTGAGACAGAAATTTGGGTATATGTGATTTATTGAGAATATATTATTTAGTAAAAAGCAAAATCTATGAAGGAGTGAGGAAAGCTGGGTAGGAAAGAAGACCATGAGTAAGAATTTAGGCTTGATATTGTCCAAGGTGTAGAGGAGGAAGAGTGCCTTGGAGGATGTGCACACTGCAAATTTGTCTCTATGTTTAGGCAAGAGGTCTAGTCTTTTAATACATAGTACATAAGAAAGTCTTCTGTACAAAAGACTATGTATGTACTATAGTCTTTTGTGAGTCATTAGCTGTTGGCCATATTCAAAGGAGGATACTACCTCCCAGCAAGATGGTCCCGATCAGCTAAGAGCAATCCTCTGGAGAAAAAGAGCAGTTGTTTTTTGGCAGCCAACACTCACAGCAGCTGGAGGATGAGTGCACCATCTTCCTAAAGGGCATCTACTGTCTGCTATAAAGATAAATTTTAAGGAAATGATATCAAGTTGATTTCATTTTGTGACAGCAAAACTTTATATCAGAAGACAATGAAGTAACGTATTTGAGATACTCAAAGAAATAAATTACTAGAATTCTATACCTAGTCAGCATGTCCTTCGAGTTTAAAGGTTCTAAACAAACTGTTATGAAGACAGAGAAATTTAAGGAGTATTTTTCCAATGAGCACTTCCTAGTATATCTACTTGAGTGTGAATTTCATGAAATTAGAATCACTAAAGGGATATCAATATTATATTATATGGACAAAGTGGTTATATGCTTACCTAAAGTAACAATGCAGATACAGTAACACTTTGCAGAATAAGAATGTATGCACAAAGAACAAGATCACCAACAGAGATTTAAAAATACATATTTTTCAAATTATATTGTAAAGGAAAAGGAAGATAGAGAAGAAAGAATTACTAGCTAATATCAATAATAATAATTGATATAATAATAACAAGGTAAAAACCAAAAACACAAGATCCTATAAAAGAGGAGAATAAAAGCAATATTCAAGTAAATAGACTAAAATGCAAATATGTGCCAATAGCCAGACATATAGATAGGTAGACGATAGGTATTACAAACATATATTTGTACATGCATTGGTGTGTGTATGACTGTATATGTACAAAGGTATATACATGTGAGTATCAGTTTATCTCTCTATAAAATACTACTATAGAACTGAGGGCAAACATTTTGATAGTATTACTAAATGTCAATTAACCTTGTTAAACTATTAAGAAAATATACTTCGGCCGGGTGCAGTGGCTCATGCCTGTACTCCCAGCACTTTGGGAGGCCAAGGTGGGCAGATCACCTGAGGTCAAGAGTTTGAGACCAGCCTGACCAACATGCAGAAACCCTGTATCTACTAAAAATACAAAATTAGGCAAGTTGGCGCATGCCTGTAATCCCAGCTACTTGGGAGGCTGAGGCAGGAGAATCGCTTGAACTCAGAAGGTGGAGGTTGTAGTGAGCCGAAATTGTGCCATTGCACTACAGCCTGGGCAACAAGAGCGAAAGTCCATCAAAAAAAGAAGAAGAAGAAGAAAATATACTTCTGATAGGCTATGAAACAAAATGCAATACACTATATACAAGAGACATATTTAAAGCAAAGAGAATCATAAGTGTTAAAAATACAAGATGGACAAATATATGCCAGGACAAAGGAAACACATGGTCAGAGGGTCTTAATCTTACTATCAATGAAGAATGCAGACCAAAAAAAAGCATTAAAAGAAACAAATGGGACACTTAAAATGAATATATTCAAGAGATATTCATATTTATGTAACTTATAATAGGGCAACAATATACATCATAGCAGAAGATACAGCAGATGCAAGGAAACATACAAATATTTATAAATCTCTCTCAATCCAAGACAATCAAGTGGAAAAAAATAGTATATAGAAGAGCTAAACAACATATTACCTAGAAACACATCGAATTGTAAATCTTGAAGATAGAAAGTATGCATTTTAAAAAGGGCGTGTAACATTTGCAAATACTGACCTTTTCTTAATACACATATAAAATCTAATAATTTCCAAAGAATTGAAATAATACAAATAAAACCAAATCAAGAAATAAAATTGGCCTGCTATAGTCTGAATATTTGTATCTTCCAAAAATTTATATATGGGAACCTGATCCCCAGTGTGAGAGTATTAGAAGGTGGGGCTTTTGGGAGGTGATTAGGTCATAAAGGCTGTGCCCTCACACATGAGATTAGTGCCCTTATAAAAGAGACCCCAGAGCGCAATCTAGGCCCTGTATCCATGTGAGGACACATAGAAGGCACTATCTATGAGGAACAAGCTCTCACCAGACATTGAATCTTCTGGCACCTTGATCTTAGACTTCCCAGCTTCTAGACTGTAAGAAATAAATTTCTCATGTTTATAAGTCACCCAGTTTATGGCATTTTTGCTATAACAGCCTGCATAAATTAAGACAAGGTCTCTCCACACCAATAATTTAAAATATGCTGTTAAATAACAATTATGTCAAAATATATAAAACTAAATTACAAAAATACTTGAAAATGAAAATAGTATCAGAATCTATGGAACATAGCTTAGTTATTTGAGTAAACTTAAAGCATTAAATATTTATATCAAAAAATTAAAATGTATAAATTAAATATCAACTCAAAAAATAGAAAGACAACAATAGTAAACCAAAAGAAAGTGTACATCATGAACTATTAGGGAAAATGCAGAAATTAATTTTAGAAAATAGAAACACAGTAGAAATAATGAACTTACATTTTAATTCTTAAAAAAAAATGACTGTTAATTTAAATAAGTAACCATGCAAATAAACTTGCATACTTTGATAAACTAATGATTTTGTACAGAAATCCAACCTACAAAATCTGACCACAGTAGAGACAGAGATTCTAAACAGATAAATTGCTACAGAAAAAAAGTAGACGAAATTTTACTGAACCTTTAAAAGTCAGACAACCCTAATGCTACTTAAATTATTCCAGAGCACAGAAAATAAAGAAAAACTTCCAAATTATTTATAAAGAGAGATCCTGAAAACGACTGAGAAAAAATTAGCCCAAACTCACTTATAAATAGCAATGCAAAAATATTAAATTTAAATTATCAAACAGAAGTAAACAGTTCATTTAAAAATGATACATTATGATCAAGTGAGTTGTATCTCAGAATTGCAGGGTCATAAGTTATCTAAGGCAACTTATTAATACTAATCATCATAGTTATAAGGCTAAGGAGAAAAAAACATTAACTATTGCCATAAAATCTGACAAGACTTGAAAAATTCAACTCTACTTCCTGTTGAAAGTGCCAATTAAGGTAGTAATTAGTTTACTTCATTAACTGGCTCTTTATCAGGTATACATACATGCAAACACATACAACTATCGTACATTTATACTTGGATGTGTGTATGTATCTCAAAGCCAACTTGCCTGATAAAGTCAGGAAGAAGAAAAGAAAGGATGCTAATGATATCTACACTATTTAATATTGCACTGAAGCTATTACCCAACATAACTGACAAGAAAATTAACTGCATTAAAATTGGAAATGAAGAGGTAGAACTAATTCAATGTTCCAAAGATATGATTAATTTCTGGAAACCTCAAATAATCTATGGTAAGTTACTATAATTATATAAGATTTTAAATAAAATTATATGTTATAAAATCATGGAACAGAAATGAATAGCCTTTTATAATAAAACGAAAACTAGTTGGAAGATAAAATGAAAAATAAGACATCATTTAAGAGAGTTAATAAAAATTACCTAGGCAACAATCTAAAAATAATTAAAGTTTCTATTAATTACTCTTGAAATAATTTAAAAAATGGAGTTGAGGCCAGGCTGGGTGGCTTACACCTGTAATCCCAGCACTTTGGGAGGCCGAGGCTGGTAGATCACGAGGTCAGGAGTTCGAGACCAGCCTGACTAACATGGTGAAACCCCGTCTCTACCAAAAATACAAAAATTAGCCAGGCACAGTGGCAGGCGCCTGTAATTCCAGCTACTCAGGAGGCTGAGGCAGGAGAATTGCTTGAACCTGGGAGGCAGAGTTTGCAGTGTGCTGAGGTCGTGCCACTGAACTCCAGCCTGGGCGACAGAGTGAGACTCCATCTCGAAAAAAATAAATAAATAAATAAATAAGAGTCAAACAAAAGGAGGGGGAAAAAAATCTCACAGGAGAATGCTCAGAAGGCAACTCATTATTTTGAAAATTGCTTAAAAAATGAAATTGGTAATGAGTAAAGAGGAATTGTTCAAGATCTATCCTGCCTTTTCTGTAAGCACTATCCCACTAGATAACCAAATAGTTGACAGAAAATGTTTAATTTTTTAAGGTATACCACCTTAAAAATGAATAAAGTTGCTCTCCTGTACAAAGACATTTTTCTCTTTCTGCTTTTCACGTTTTCCTTTTATTTTTGGCTTTAAGATCAACTGGTGAGTGTAGGTGTAGATCTTTGTGTTTATCCTAGTTCGAATTTATTGAGTTTTTGGCATATTAACATTTAAAAATCAAATCTGGGAAGTTTTTGGCATTATTTCTACTCCTTTCTCTCTCTCCTCTTCTTCTAGAACTTCAACTATCCATATGTCAGTGTGTTTGACAATGTCCCCATAGGATGAGATTTTGTTCACTTTTTCTTTCATCTCCAATCTTTTTTCTCTGTTCTTTGAACTTCTATGGCTTTATATTCAATGTGCTGACTCTTTTCTTCTAGCATCTCATAATTGCTTCTGAGACCATTTCAGTCATCGTATTCCTCGCCTCTAAAATTTGATTCTTTTTTATAGTTATAATTCCCTATTGAGATTCCCTATTTGCTCAGCCATTGCCATAGTTTCCTTTAATTATTGGAATATATTTATAATGGCTTCTTTGGAGTGTTTGCTAAATCCAACTTCTGGGCCCATCCAGGAGTCTATTTTTATTGGCTGCTTTCTTTGCCATTCTTTCGTATATCTCATAATGTTTGTTTAAAAACCAAACACTTTAGACAGTATCATGTAGCAGTCTTGGATTTAGTTTTTATTTTTCTGAGAGTTGATTTTTTTTTACTATTCTTTTCTTATTCCTGGTTTTTGTTTTGTGTTGGTAACTTGCCTGGACTTAATTTTCAAGATCTTTGTCCTTACATTATTTGTCCACTCATATCTTTGCACAATTTTTAAGAATTCTTGTTTACATTTTTTAGCGTAATTTCCTATGGTCCACTCTTCTTTCTGCATAGCAAAGTACTCAGCCAATGACCTGGGTAGAGTTTGTGTTTCAGTGCTTCATACTATTATGGTCCCGTAGATCAGTCTCTGTGGAGTCTTGTAAGTGCATTAAACTGTTCCCTCAGCTCCAAGTATGACTTGGGTTTTAATTTTTTCCCGGGCTCTCTAGAGTCTGCCTCATGTATGCATGTAGTTTTCCAGTTCGCCTAAGATGTATGAAGAGCCTGTTTCAGCTTTTCCATGGCTCTCCCGTTTTCTAGATGTGAGACCACAACCAGACCTAGCAAAGCTGTGAGTTTTCCCTTGTCATTTTTTACCAAATTTACCACATTTAGCAGACAAAGCTTGTCCTTCTAGCTTCTCTCTCCCTGACAGCAAATATGATACTTTTTATGGCCAAACCCACCAACGCTGGGAAGCTACACTTTTCCATGGCCATGCTCCCTGAAAGAAGATGAGAGAAGTCCCAGGCAAGAACTCGAATTTCTAGCAGTTTTTAAAGAAATAATGCTTCCCAATTTGTTTTCTACATAGTTGATTTTCAACAGCTGAAATTGTTGTTTTGACAATTTTGTTCAGTTTTTTACTTTTCTTTTTGTTTGCTTTGCAAAGACAGATGTGCCCATTTCCTTATGCTGCTATACAGAATTCACTAGTTTTTTATGTTGTTGTTTGTTTTTTTGTTTGTTTGTTTTTATTTTCTGAAGACTGCGTCTTGCTCTGTCATTCAGGCTGGAGCACAGTGTCACCATCTTGGCTCACTGCAACCTCCGCCTTTCAGGTTTGAGCAATTCTCCTGCCTCAGCCTCCTGAGTAGCTGGGATTACAGGTGCCCGCCACCAGGCTCATCTTAGTTTTCTATTTTTAATAGAGATGGGGTTTCACCATGTTGGCCAGGCTGCTCTTGAACTCCTTACCTCAAGTTATCTGCCTGCCTCGGACCCCTGAAGTGCTGGGATTACAGATGTGAGCCACCATGCCTGGCCTGAATTCACTCGTTTTTTTAAAAAATTACTGATTTTTTAGGTGTGATAATATTATGGTTACAATTTTTAAAAGTCTTATCAGCATAAAATACATACTGAAGTATTTATGATGAAGTCATATCACACTGATACTGGCTTTAAAATAATTTGTATCTCAAAGAACAGGTGGAGATATTGATGGAGCAAGACTGAATGTGAGATAATAATTATTGAATCAGGGAACAATTGGAAATTGTTTGAAATGCATCATAATTTTCTCTAGTTTTGTATATTTTGAGATTATTTACTCAATAAAATGTTAAGAGAAATAATTAAATGCTGAGATTCTATTAGTTATACATGGCATCAGGAATGAAACGAGACAAATAGAACTCATTCTAACACAGTATATTATAGTGAATTACTACGTAGGTAATTCAAGTTCCCTTAACATATTAAATCCAACTCCTTCAAAAGGCAACCTGTTAGCCTATGATATTGCAATAACAATGCCTATCATCCCTATATTTGCTTTACCTCTTTATCAAAAACCATTATATCATAAATATGATAGCTTTGCATGTATTGAGTGCTTACTTGAGCCAGGTACTGTGTTTAGCATTTGATATATATTGCCAATGGACAATGCTTGGGGTTCAGAGTTTCTGATGGGCCTGTCACTATTTCTTGCTCTTCTATTCAAGTTTGAAGAAAAAAAGGTAGCAGGAAGTAAAAAATACAGTAAGTTTGATTAATAATCTTCTATTAAATATTTTGTATCAGTTAAGGAGGTTTTGGGAAACTTTGAAGACAAGTTTATTGAGATGGAAAAACATGTTTTGATATCACTAATGTCCAAGGATAGATGCAACTCCCTAAAAGATTTCTGATGTATAGGTCTCTTCCAAAACAAAATCATGGCCCCCCAGAATAAAAATCTTCAGCGAGGAACAGATGCTCAAGGCTTACTCTACATGACCAGCGTAATCCTGGGAAACTCTTAGTCCTGCAATGTAAGCCATGCTGTCCTGGTAATGATGTATACACTGCATGTCAAGAAAACAATAAGCTGTTTTCTGACTTCAGGACATCTGGATACTTTTAGCACCCATGGTGGGTTGGCAGGGGGACAATTTCTCATGACTATAGATTTATGAGCCAGTTCAATTTTCACCTCTCTCAAAAAAGATTCTGCTGCCTATCAAAGTTTTTTTTTTTTTTTTTTGAGATAGAGTTTCACTCTTGTAGCCCAGGCTGGAGTGCAATGGCACAATGTCAGCTCACTGCAACCTCTGCTCCCAGGTTCAAGTGATTCTCCTGCCTCAGCATCCCAAGTAGCTGAGATTACAGGCATGCGCCACCACGCATGGATAATTTTGTATTTTTAGTAGAGACGGGGTTTCTCCATGGTAGTCAGGTTGGTCTCGAACTCCCAACCTCTAGTGATCCGCCCACCTTAACCTCCCAAAGTGCTGGGATTACAGGTGTGAGCCACTGCACCCAGCCCTATCAAAGTTTTAAATCTCTTACAGGTGACTTTGAAAACAGACATCTTTGAAAACGTCTTTCTCTCTCTGCTTACAAGGAACATGATTGATCCGTTTATATTGTTGTCTTCATGTGAATATTTTGACTTCCAATTTGACAGCTGACATATTATGGAGCAATTTCTACATTATTACCTACACTCATGTAGGCCTGTGGAACTTGTCCATGATGAAGTACTCAGTTGATTGAGAAGATAGCTTTGAGCACCTGACAAGATCCTTGGAAGGGATTATGCCTGAAAGCATAATGTGAATGGGAAAGAGAAACAGGGAAAGGGCTAGTCTCATCTGATCAGGAAAACCAGAAACCAAATCTTAACCCAATAAGGTGACAGGGCTTGTCACATATCACTGAATGAACAAATACTTGCCAATGATGTTGAAGGTCAGTAATGTAAACTTTGGACTTCAAATGAGAAAACAGAGATGAAGTAAACGAAAGTTGACTCAGCTCATATTCCTTAATATGTGTATAATTTTCTGCATTTATTTACCTGGCACACAGAAATCATATTTTTAAATGGTAGAACAGTATTTATCTTTAACTTTATGATAATGGGGCATTATATTCTCATAACTGTGCACTGAACTTAAGATTTTATAATTTTTACTCTTTGGAGAGTTGTTTTGTTTTTATTTGTATAATCATTTCCACCTCCATATTCTTGACTGAGACCCATCTGAAAAAGTTTAGTGCTAGCTCATATTTTTTGATGGAATACTTTGGATTAGCTGATGCTGTCAAGAGAAATGAAAAGACATTTTTACCAAGGTGAAACCATTTTAGTTGCATACTGCTGAACAGTCATCAAGATTCAAGAAGGACGAATGATGAAAAAAAGTATTTACTTTGCTTTTTATGCTATGCTATTTTCATAATAGCACGATAAGAATTGCAATTTGGAATAGGGGGATCTACGGTCGAAGCATACGGTTGGAGTTTACTTTGAGCTATATAAGCTATATACCTTTGGAGCTTACTTTAAGCTATGTGAATTTACAGCAGGAAACTCTCTTCAATTCTTTGAACAAACAACATCTCAATGAGGCTACATAGTAAACATAACCTCCTTTACTCTTCTCTCATTTTTCTTTTCCCATAGCATTTATCACCTTCTAAAATATACATATATAGTGTACATCTTTTTTAGCTTTATTATTTATTGTTTATTTTCTGTCGCCTGCTAGACTGCAAACTTCATATGGGCAAAGATATTTGTCTGTTTTGCTCTCTGATATACCTTCATAAAACAGTATCGTGCATATAGTAGATACTTCATAAATATTTTTAAAATTGATTATAGTATCCATGATGCAAACACTTCAAAGTGGCTTTACGACATAAACATTAAGATACCACTAAATTTCAAAGTCTAGTTAATCTAACTTCAAAGATTTCCTTAGTCCTTCTGAATAATGTTAACTTATTCAGAGCACATGTAATTAATGTGGTTCACTTATTGGATAAATTACTCTCTGAGACATCTTGGCTAGTCCTTTCTTTGGTGAACTTATTTTTAACGCTTTTCAAGTTAACTTTTAAAGAAAAATTTCTAAACAGTACTCATGTGTGAATCTTTTCCTTTTGTTATATTTTGTTACATCTGAGAAATTTATAAAAATATTGTGTTTCTGTGTGTGTGTGTACATTTTACAATGTACTATCTGACAAGAGTTTCTTACTGAATGAAGTACTAAATACTGGATATTTTAATAATAAATATGTGAAAACTGTACGTATTAGTCTGTTTTGCATTTCTATAAAGAAATACCTTTATAGACTAGGTAATTTTAAAGACAGAGGCTTATTTGGCTCACAGTTTTGCAGGCTGTATAAGCAAGGCGTTGGCATCTGCTCACCTTCTGGTGAGGCCCCGGGAAGCTTTTAGTCATGTCACTAGGGAATGGAAGCTGGCATGTCACATGGCGAGAGAGTGAGGAAGAGAGGAGGGGGAGGTCTCAGACTCTTTTCAACAACCAGATCTCGTGTGAACACATTACCGTGGCAAGGGCACCAAGCCATTCATGACAGATTTGCACCCGTGACCCAAACACTTCCCACCAGGCTGCATCTCCCACATTGGGGATTACATTTTAAAGTGAGATTTGGAGGGGACAAATATGCACACTATATCACTATATTATTCTGTTTCCTAGTAATATCAGGAAGTCTTTCTCAGCCACTTTGGAGACTCATTAAGGAAAACTGAACACCTCCGATGGCTTTGAATTTCTCTATCATCTCATTCTTTTTAATCCAAATGCCTTAGGCCTTTAATATCACTGTATAATGGCCCATGTCTCCTAATAGAACTTTAGACTCCACCTTCAAATTTATCTTGGTATTGTCAGGATATCCACAGGGTCATGAGACACGTGTGCGTAACAACGAACCTTCCTCTATCCTCTGACCCTGGTCCATGAATGAAGATGCCTTAGCAGCACTCTACGTGTCCTCCTGGGAAAGCTTGTTACTACAGCTTGCTCTGCGTTCCTAAGTTGTGCCATGAAGTTGGAAGGAAGGAGGTGAATGGCCTTCCATAAACATATGCTGGTATTTTACTCTCTGGGCCCCAGACGTATGCCACTTGGTCGCAAAGTCTCCAGAAGCTTTCATGAACATGGTTTAAAGCCAGCTCTTCAGATGAGGTTGGGGATGTGGGAGTCCACAAGTCTCAATGAATCACCTCCTCTTTTCTTATCTGTCACTGGTACTTTATGTACCCCAAATTGTCAACTCTGCAGGAAAGGAAAAATCTCCCTCTATATCTTTAGGGATTACTGTTTTATATGAGTGGCAAAAACAGCCATTTACCTTGAGCTTAGTTAAGGCACCTGAAACTCTAGGATAGGCACCCCTGCCTTCCTTGCTGTGAAAAAGGAGTTCGGTGCGGATGCGGAATGTGTTTTACAGAGGATGTAGAGAAAATGATATAATATAAAATAGGAAGATAAATTCTTCCTAGTAAGGCTGGAGTGGGTATCAGGTTTCTTGACTAAGCCCAAGAGTAGTTAATAGAGCTTTTACAACAAAATAAAAATAAAAAGGAAGGCAAAGAACTATGATTGTATAAAAGCAGTTTATCTTTTTTTTTTTCCTCTAAATGGTTTTGAAGCAAAAACAGAAGCTCCAGTATAAGACAGAAAACACTGGATTGTTAT
Source organism: Hylobates moloch (assembly GCF_009828535.3). Classification (NCBI taxonomy): domain Eukaryota; kingdom Metazoa; phylum Chordata; class Mammalia; order Primates; family Hylobatidae; genus Hylobates; species Hylobates moloch. The sequence goes on from NW_026652279.1 coordinate 137,575,336, forward strand.
GTGACAGTCTGAAAAAGCCCTCAATGTTTCTTTCATAATCAATCACTAAAAATATGAAACAAACATAAGCCTGTCTTTTAAAGCAGCAATAATTCATCTGAAATTGGTCACTTAAGGAAGACAAAGCATTACAGGGTCCAAAACTGGCTATCCAGGCTAGATGAACTATCTCCAAACAAAACCCATAAGGCAAAGGACAAAACTGAATTGATACATATACAAACCTCAGTCACATCAATCTTCAGCTGATCCAGAGACAGAGAACAGACAATTTTACAGTACTCTAAATTGTTTAAATACCATCTAGAAAGGATGTAAAAACCAGTATCACAACTGTGAAAACAGAGTTATTTAAGAAAAAAATTTAAAAACAATTTGTATACTAATATTAGCCATTAAAACAATGAGTTAAAATTTCACTTAAAGTTAATGAAAACAATATAAAAATACTAAAATCAATATAAAGAACCACATATGTGAGCATAGCATTTTTCTTATGATTGTTATGTCTTTAGTCAGAAATACAGCAAATTCAAAAATGCTTTCAATGTATTAGGCTAGGCAATTTTTAAACTTAAAGTAAAAAATACAAAACTATGCAATATAATTTTAAATATAAAACCATTCCATAAAATTATCTTTTAAACCACAGAATAGTCAGTATCGGTAATTTAATGAGGAAATTCTTAATGATGTAAGTAAAAACAGATACTTATTCACTTCGGATTGACATCTCATGGCCCAAGCATTACTGATGTTTCTTTAGCATTTCTCAGACATGTCACAAAAAGAAGCTCTGATGGGCAGAGTGAGCATAATGTTAAGAACTGAGATAAATATGCTCAGGACTAAATCAATGTTTCCAAATCAAATAATATTTCCAAGAAAAATATGAAGATGATTCAATTGATATAAACTCAAGCATATAAAGACAACGCAAGATGCGTAAGTCTAAATCTATGCTTAGGTATACATGATTCATATCATTTAAATCCATTTTTCATAATAGATGTTTGTAATTCTAAAGTAAAGTAACATCAGGCTTTAGATCGCTTTGCCAAAATTGCAAACAACCTCTGCTATGTACTGAGAACTAAATACAGAGCTGTGCACAAAGTTATCAGACATTCCATCTGGCCCTGTGAAAAGCCCTCTAATTCCTTGGGTCTTGCCCCACTACATGAAACAAAGAGGCTGGTGGAGGACTGGCCAAGGCATCATACAAAGTTTCCTTCCTGTGGATCCCAGTTGGGAAGAGCTGTCGGAGCAGCAGCACTCATCAACCTTAAGAAATAGATAGGGCAGTGTAGACAGATGGATGGTGGTGGATGGTACACACCCACTTCATCACCAAACCATGCAAGGCAAGTAAATCTTCGATGTAGGAGGTTAACCAGTGAATGTTTGCTACCTCCATGAAGAAATTATGCAATTATGCTAGTCACTTCGTATACAGGATTTCATTTTATTTATTTATTTATTTATTTATTTATTGTAATCAGTCACATAGATCAATGGAACAGAACAGAGCCCTCAGAAATGATGCCGCATATCTACAACTATCTGATCTTTGACAAACCTGACAAAAACAAGAAATGGGGAAAGGATTCCCTATTTAATAAATGGTGCTGGGAAAACTGGCTAGCCATATGTAGAAAGCTGAAACTGGATCCCTTCCTTACACCTTATACAAAAATTAATTCAAGATGGATTAAAGACTTACATGTTAGACCTAAAACCATTAAAATCCTACAAGAAAACCTAGGCAATACCATTCAGGACATAGGCGTGGGCAAGGACTTCATGTCTAAAACACCAAAAGCAATGGCAACAAAAGCCAAAATTGACAAATGGGATCTAATTAAACTAAAGAGCTTCTGCACAGCAAAAGAAACTATCATCAGAGTGAACAGGCAACCTACAGAATGGGAGAAAATTTTTGCAACATACTCGTCTGACAAAGGGCTAATATCCAGAATCTACAATGAACTCAAATAAATTTACAAGAAAAAAACAAACAACCCCATCAAAAAGTGGGCAAAGGACATGAATAAACACTTCTCAAAAGAAGACATTTATGCAGCCAAAAAACACATGAAAAAATGCTCATCGTCACTGGCCATCAGAGAAATGCAAATCAAAACCACAGTGAGATTTCATTTTATTTAAACTAAATTAATAAGCCTTGCATCTTCTTAACGCTGCTTTATTAAACAATTTCTATTTTAAGTTCCACCTTGGCGGCAAATGTCTGACTCATGCTCTGATATCATACTGTTGAACGCTCTCTAAAAAGATCTTATGACTTATTTAGAAGGATGGATGAAACAACTCTCAACTATCTCTTTGGACAGTTTATGGGGTTTTTATAGTATATGAAAAACAAGTTGTACCCTTTTAACAAAAGGGAGCCTTAAAAACTAAAAATCAATCAGAATCCTAGAACAGCCTCAGTGACATGAAAAGCCCTCAGAATCACAATGATGCCTCCCTCGTTAGCTGTCAGAACATCACCAAGTGTCATCAGAGAGTCGTTTCTCCTTTTAAAAAGAATGATGTCGAAACACAGCAACATTACAAAGTGTTTAATAAAATTACTTTTTCTGAAAACTTTAATCATGAAGGGGGCAGAATTTCTTTCACCTTACCAAAATGAAAAAGAATCAGGATTCATTTTTTTAAGTTTTCCTTTCTTTGCCTTGCTGAGATCTGTAGAGGAAATGTCTCGGCAGAGAGAGAGAGAGAAAGAAGGAAGTGGAGAGAAAAAGAGAGGGAGATGTAAAAGGGGAAGGAGTAGGGGAGGGAGATGAGGAGGAGAACCAGGAGGAAGAGGAGGAGGAGAAGCAGTGGGCAGGAAGAAGGCGGAAAGAAGGGAGGGGAGAAGGAGGAGGGAGGAAAGGAGGGGAGGGGAGAAGGAGGAGGAGGATGGAGAAGGAGGAGGAGGAGGAGAATGGGGAGGAGGAATAGGAGAAGAGGGAGGAGGAGGAGAATGGGGAGGAGGAAGAGGAAAGAGGGAGGAGGAGGAGAATGGGGAGGAGGAAGAGGAAAGAGGGAGGAGGAGGAGAATGGGGAGGAGGAGGAGAATGGGGAGGAGGAAGAGGAGAATGGGGAGGAGGAGAAGGGGGAGGGAGAGGGTGAGGAGGAGGAGAATGAGGAGGAGGAGGAGAAGGGGTAGGGGAGGGGGAGGAGGAGGAGAAGGGAGAGGAGGAGGAGACAGGAATTATTGGTCAAAGGTAATAGAAAGTATTACCTAGTGGTTCCTAATACTTCTGCCATGAAATATCCCCATGACAAATGAATGGACAACAGAAAATAAAGTATGACTGAATTCTGCACAGTCAAGATTTGTGTACATAACATTTGTGTATACACCATATCTTAATAGAACAAAAATATCCATTTGGAGCTTCGCAATGAGGGAAGATTTTCAAACCTGCTTCTTGCTAATATGTAATCTATAAACATCTGTTAACTCCTCAAGATGTTTGGGTTACTGATGGGGAGAGTGTCAGGTTCAGTCCAAAACACAGGAATGGTGTGGTCGGCTGCAAGCCCAGGATTGCTAACTGCTGTCCACAGTAGCTGGGAAAGCCATCCTAGGGAAAATCAAAAAGCATCGATTCCATTCTGAAGCGGAGTCACAAACATTTGGAAACTGAAGACAGAGATCATCATTAAAACTGAGGTGTGCTTGTGGAGTTTGTTAAACCTTCCTTGCTGTGACATGAAAATAGAATTGGGCTGATCAAAATGCACATCAGCTTTTGCTTAAGTGCATCATAAAGAACCCCTTGGCCCATTCAAAAAATGGATTATGATTATTTCTTCATATTCTAATAAACAACTGCGACACGTTCCATTAGATTATTCTTGTTTCTTGAATATGTGTCCATCATCCATTTAAGAAGAATTTTTTGAAAGTCTGTCACTCCTAAAGAAAGATTATGCTTCCTTTTATTGGAAAACAAAAACAAAACAACAACAAAATATGTATACATATATGAAGATATATATACATGTGCGTATGTGTGTATGTGTGTGTGTGTATATATATGAAGATATATACATGTGCGTGTGTGTGTGTATGTGTGTGTGTGTGTATATATATATATCTCTCTTCACATTTCTTTTTATTGCTTGTCCAGGTTGCTATTAATCACAGTAAAGACACAACATAATGATTTGGCTTCACTTTACCCATTGTCACCAAATAAAGTTCTATTTTAAGTTCTGTTTTAATTTTAAGGTCCAATAAAAAATGAGTACCATTATATAATATCTCATTTTTTTCAGAAATAAAAAGTTTAAACAGTTGTTTTTGTTTTATCATAAAAATTCAAGGCATTTGACCTTGTCTCACTCACCCAAATTTATTGAAGAAAATTCATAGGCATTCCACATATATCTTCCAATAAATTTCAAATTCTAAATTCGATTTTTCCTAAGGCATTTAGATATTTCTGTGTTCATTCTTAGGGAAAGAAAATGCTGAAAATTTTTTTTAAAACAATTTTGAAAGAAATAGAAATTTCATAAAGATTTTTCTACTCTGTTGGTTTGGAAGTAATTTTTGTTAGTGGTTACTCTAAAAATTACAATGCCCGTGCTTAATTTATTAGTGTAATCTACCCTACTCAATATTTTTATCTTCCTTTTTCAAAATACAAGGACATTAGCAAATATAACTCCATGTGATAGTCATAGAAATATGTATCTCAGATTTCCTGCTGTGGGGAGCATAGATGACTTTCAGCCCCAGCTATGGCCTCTCTGGACCCTTCACTGATTTCCTACCGAGGCCACACTTCCCCTAGGCTACTACCAAGCCTTCCCTAGACTGACCACAACGGGAGTTGTAGTGTCAGCCCATTCCTACTCAATGCAGAATTCTCTGATGGGCAACTCTTGCTTGAGAAGTCCTCATAGGCCTGGTTGAATCATTCTTAAATGTTGCATGTGTTGCAGTCTGATACTCTTTTCACCCTGTAGTTTTTCCTCTTCTCTTTTTATATGTGACTGAATTATATTGTGGTCTGAAGGTTCTCCCCACCTTCTCTGATTGCTCCACTTTTTCTTTCATAGATGTTTTCCTTCATCAATCCCTTGCATGTCTAATCCCATTCAATATCTGCTTCTTGAGGTCCCAAAATAACACAATTCACTTACAGATTATGTGACGTTGTTGTTGGATAGTTAATTTCTCTTTTTAATCTCATGAGAAACTGCTATTCTTTTACACAACCAAGATTCATCTAGACAAAACCAATATTTACTGATTCTTCTTGTACTTTATTCCTTTTGCATCTCAGTTCTTCCACCTAAAATAATTTTTCTTCTGGAGGAATTTCCTTAGGATTCACTAGAATCCCCGAATTTTGGATTTAAATTGTTAATCTTTTCCAAACTGAGTTTATTTGTATTAAACCCTATCTCTTTTGACTGCTTTTAGTATTTCTACCACTGTGCCTTACTAGCTGGCATTCTAAGAAATTTTTTCTCATTTACCTTCTAGCGTATGAATTTCCTTTTTACTTATTTCAAATCGGCTGATATTTTTAACCATTATGTTTGTTAATATTTGCTTTATTTTTAAAATTTCTATTTTGAAGAAATTCTCTATAATGTTTTGTTATATTTCTAAGCTTGTTTTTATTCTTTTAATTTAGTGATGATTGTTTTATCGTTTTTTGATATTTTGTTTGTTTGTTTGAGACAGAACCTTATTCTGTCACCCAGGCTGGAGTGCAGCGGTGCGATCTTGGCTCACCGCAACCTCTGCCTCCCGGGTTCAAGCGATTCTCCTACATCAACCTCCAAAGTAGCTGGAATTATAGGCGTGCCACCACAGCCAGCTAATTTCTGTATTTTTAGTAGAGACAGGGTTTTACCATGTTGGCCATGCTGGTCTCGAACTCCTAGCCTCAAGTGATCTGCCCACCTCAGCCTCCCAAAGTGCTTGGATTACAGGCATGACCCACTGTACCCGGCCTGATATTTAAATATTTGAAGTCCCATAGGTCTGTTTCTGTTTTGTTGTTCCTGTTGATTTTCACACATGGTGATTTTCTTCCTTGTGAATTCACAGCTTGAGGATTTTGGGTGGTGGAAGGTAAACCAGGAGATGTAAATGTAGGCTGTATATCCATAGGAAGGAATTCTGGTAATTACATCTTCTCAGTGATGACATCCCTTGCCTTGCATTCCAGTTGGCTCTGTTCAGTGTCAAACAATCTTTCATTCACTCCCAGGAGACCACCAAAACCCAAGTTCAAGTTCACAAGCTTTGGCAACATGTCATCAGCACAAAACCAGCCTCAGAAGCCCACTCAGAACCCATCTGTGTTCCCACTTTTATTTAGATTTTGGCCTGATAATTTCTTACTCTATTGTCAGTTCTGCAATACTTTAAAAAGTACCTTAAAAATATATTATATAAAATATCCATAGTTGTTTTCAGTGGAGTACTTTGTCTGAATAATCTAGCTCCTCCTATAACTGGAATGTGAACTTCTAACACAGCTTATAAAAGTAATATAGGAATAGTTCGTTTTAGAAAAATATTCATACAAGTTTTTACAGACATTTTGCATTAATTTTCTAGGTGCCTTTGAATGTTTGGCGTGGGCCATACTGAGATTATCAAGCAAAAGTGATTTGTTATTTTTAGTTGATTTTCCAAACAAATTATCATTATGGGTACACAATTGATTATTTAGATATTGAAGATATAGTAATTCCTATACCATTGCCTGCATCAGACAGTGCCATATCTGAATAGAGTGGGGACTGTGTTTTTCATTGTAGTCAATATTCCTATTTTTTAAGCTAGCATAATTGATTAATGAAAATATCTCAGTTATTTCAAAAAGACACACTAACAAAATTTAAGCTCTGGGTCCATCATACAATATTCTCAGATGAGCACAACTTTAAGCAAAATTTAAGATATTCATGCGGACCCTCTCATAACAATAATTACTAGATAGGGCATGAGTGCATTAGTAGATAACGGTTTACTATATCCACACCCTAGTGTGAAAGAGTTAAGTCAGTATGAGTTGAGTGAACACATGCTCATTGGATCAGTCCTACTTATCAGATAGTAAATGAGGTAGCTTGCCCTACCTAGGTATATTCATAATCATCATTTGCCATTTGATTGGGATTTATCCAGAAAGTGAGTCTCAACAGAACAAGCTCACTATCAATTTAGCAAGGAAAATAATCTAGCGAGATGAGTGAAAATAGCAGAGGTTGGCTGGGTGTGGTGGCTCATGCCTGTAATCCCAGCACAGCACTTTGGGAGGCCGAGGTGGGCAGATCACCTAAGGTCAGGAGTTCGAGACCAGCCTGACCAACATGGAGAAACCCCGTTTCTACTAAAAATACAAAATTAGCCAGGCATGGTGGCCCATGCCTGTAACCTCAGCTACTTGGGAGGCTGAGGCAGGAGAATCACTTGAACCCGGGAGACGGAGGTTGCAGTGAACTGAGATTGCACCACTGCACTCCAGCCTGAGCAACAAGAGTGAAACTCTGTCTCAAAAAAAAGAAAGAAAGAAAGAGAGAGAGAGAGAGGAAGGAAAGAAAAGAAAGAAAAGAAAGAAAAGAAAGAAAGGAAGGAAGGAAGGAAGGAAGGAAGGAAGAAAGAAAGAAAGAAAGAAAGAAAGAAAGAAAGAAAGAAAGAGAAAGAAAGAAAGAGAAAAAAATAGAAAATAGCAGAAGCCATCCTCCAGGAAGCATAAGACGGACTGTCTGATCTAGTTGTGAGCCTATTTCTTTTTGCTTTAAAATTCATTGTACATTGCCTTACAGGGACATAGGAAAATATGTCTTCATCATCTTTATTTCCTAAGTTTATCTTGCTAGTTTTCTTTCCTTTCTTGCTCCAGATTTTGACCTCATAGACATTTTGGTTCTATTGTGATATTGGCCTCTACCTACACAGAGGTCCTTGTTCTTTCATTTATTTAACAATCTATGCATTCCAGAAATATTTATTGAGCAAATACTATGTGTACAGCAATATCTAGAAACTAAGAATCCAGTGGTTGAGAAGACAGACGCAAACCCTATTGACAAGTTAATTTTCTAATGTGCTAAAAGAGAAAATAAATATGTGAAGTAATAAGCAAGTTCAGAGAGTGAAAAAGAAATGTTACAAATAAAATACCACAAAGCCTTGGTTGAGAGAGTCGTGGAGGTAGGGTGACAGAAAGAGATACATTGAGCTACAGAAATCAGAAAGTCCACCTGAAGATATTACCTGAAGCGGTAATATCTGGGTTGAGACTGTGGTGATGTAGAGGGAATCACCACATGAGGATTTACTTAGTTATTAAATGAAAATCACTGGGACCAGGAACTGGTACATGCTGTTTACCATCCTATCTCATCTTCTCTCTAACCCAATATCCTGTGTCTTTCTGTCCTCTTGATTCTAAGGGTAAAATAATATCAGAAGAAGCAAAAGTAAGCAGAAACTGTGGAAAAGAAAAATAAATTCATGTAGACATGCAAATGCCAATAGAAATATTAAACTCTTGGCCGGGTGTGGTCACTCAAGCCTGTAATCCTAGCACTTTGGGAGGCCAAGGTGGGTGGATCACTGGAGGTCAGCAGTTCAAGATCAGCCTGGCCAACATAGGGAAACCCCATCTCTACTAAAAATACAAAAATTAGCCAGGTGTGGTGGCAGGCGCCTGTAATCCTAGCTACTCAGGGGACTGAGGCAGGAGAATCTCTTGAACTTGGCAGGCAGAGGTTGCAGTGAGCCAAGATCATGCCACTGCACTCCAGCCTGGGGGACAGAGCAAGACTCTGTCTAAAAAAAATAAATAAAAAAATAAAAAAATAAAAATAAAAATATATATACATATCTTATAGAAGAACACAGATACAGAAAAGGAATCCAGTTAAAGGTTTGTGAAGAGATACAAGTGTTTTTGTTTTTAAAATTTCTGTGCAGGAGTAAAGGAAGTAGAATTGTTAACCTTATAATCAGAAAGCTGAGGTGTACTTTTAGGCACATATGATACTATTAGACAGAGGATGATGACCAAGTGTCCTCTTTATCTACAAAGCTATTTATGTTTGCAATGGTGCATGAGAGATACACGTGAGAGAAATGCTGTAATCAGAATCTGCCTAGATTTTTACAAACAAAAAATACTTCTATCTCTCCTTTAGACTTTTACCAGATTCGTTTCCACCTAAAAACTTACAGCCATGAATTAGAATCAGTGAACCCTGCATCAGTGTCAAAAATCACAAAGTTTGCTGTGATTTTTCTGAGGCCATGCACAGAGACCTTCTAAGACAGCACAGCTATGAAATGATGCTTTCAGATTCATTACCAAAGGATTTACGTTGCATTTAATAATGAGCTAAACAGAAACAACTTCCAAAGTGGATTACACCAATTTTTATGTTGGTGACTTTAGGCAAATTACTTAACCTCTCTGGACTTTAACTTTGTCATCTGACTATGTGACGAATAACACTTATCTCAAGGGTTTTCTGAAGGAGAAATAACGAAATGTCTGTGAAGACGCCTGCTGTGTGGGGTATGCTACCACTAGATAGGATGTAAATTAAACTTCCAAGGACTGACGTGATCATGAGAGATGACGGCACATTTCAATAAGCTCAAATACCTTCATTAAAACAGACACAGCAACTAGGAAAATAAAGAAATGTCTTTATTTGGAAAACAGTCTCAATAAATTTAGATGAAAAACTGCCACCCAGTCTCAGAATACAAATTGGTGAGGACAAATACCCCGAGTAGGCATAACATCCATCAGAGGAGGAAGCAAAGGCTGGTTGGTTTTAAATCTCAATAGCTCAGGAATCCAGAAGGGGTCAGTAAGTGCCCTGAAAGGAGGAACTAAAAGAACTAAAAGAAGTGTAACTCTCAGCAAGGAGATCAAAGAAGAAACTAAGAAAGAGGAAAGCACAGACGCTATGGACGCTTTGAAAGAATATTAATCAAAAACCAAAAAGCCCTGTGAGGATTAATAATCTCACAGAAATGAGATTTATTAAACAATAGGAGATAGGAAAGAGAGGTGACAGCTCAGCAAATACTTAGAAGTAGGAGCAAAAAAGGAGGAAGAGAGGGGGAGAAGGAAGGGGAGGAAGGAGAGGGAGATGAGGAGGGGGAGGAGGAGAAATTGCACTCAGCAATAAGTAGAGTACAAACACAAAACAAAACAAAAAACCTTAGGAATATTGCATTGTGTTTCCTTCAAGTGGGAAGCCTGGAGGAAGGGAATGCAGGGCTGGCGGGGTACCTCCATATTATCAGAAGTCTAGGCTCTGTTTATTTTTATCCTTCGCTAGTCTCAAGGATTGTCATCCCCAAGGTCACTCAAAGTCACATAGCTACTGATGCTTCAACCTCTGTATCTTTTTTTCTGGCTAAATAGGGAGGAAGAAGTGGCAATGGGATCCACACTAACTGAACTGTTCTTATTTTAAAAAGTTATTCCTGAAGACCAAGCCAACTTCTACTTATATCTCATTGGTCAGATATTGGTCATTTAACCACCCTATTTTCAAAGGCATCTGGGCATGTCATTCTCTAATTGGTCTCATTGCAATCATCTCCGAACAAATTTGAGTTCTATTAATAAAGAAGGAAAGAATGAATGGGCAGCCAGTAGTCTGCCTCAATTCTCAATACATGTCAATACCCTTTTGAGGTGAGAATTTCAGGTCAGTGCCTGACCGAATAGCAGGTGCCAAATCCAGAAAGCAACTTATGTTTTGGACTTGCTGGAAACAACAAGTGTATTCTAAAATTCCCAAGCTGGTAAAGTAACCCTTGGTAAGAAAATAAATGCACAATGAATTTGGACTTGAATGCTGAACTCAGTCAAGTTTGCTCCTAAGTCCCTGCCTATGTTCATTTTATCTCATTCTTAGCTTCCTCGGAAAAACAAGGGTATAATCAATCCCAGATCCAATAATTCAGATTCTTTACTCGCAAATTCACTTAACTCCCCAAACCAATACTATCTGTGCTTTCATGATCATTTGTGGACATGCACAAGGCAGTGAGAAATTTGAATTGCCTCATATGGATGTTCCCAGCTGATGTCAAACAAGGCCTTTTAGTTTTAGCTCTCCTACTATCAACAATTTTTTTTTCCTGGTCTATTTACTACTGTTTTTTTTTTTTGGAGGGCAGCGATTCTGCTTTTTAAAATGGCCCCCAAGCATGGTCCTGAGGCTCTGTCAATTGTTCCTAGGCACAAGCAGGTTATGAGGTGCCTCATGGAGAAAGTGCATGCATTAGAGAAGCTTCTTTCAGGCATGAGTTATATAGCTATGGATTGTGAGTTCAGTGTGAATTAATCAACAATATATATTACATAAGATGTCCCTAAACAGAAACACACACAAAATAGGGTTATGTGTTAATCAGTTGACGAAAATGAAACTCACAGGACCCAATCTTGTATTTCTTCTAGAAGCAATGGCTTAGGGTTCACTAATTCAGTGTTTGCAGCCACTTTATAGAAAACAAATACACAATTAGTAAGAGTAGATGCATATCCCTACCTGTCCATGCTGCAACTTTGTAGGGCTAATGCTCAGAGAAACTTTCTTCAGCCAGTCAGTAGACTGGGCAGAAATATATTATGGTAAAATACTATTCAATATCATATAAATGTAAGGAATTGGGGGACACACAAAGATGACAAAAAATCCACCCCTTGTCCTTTAAGGGAATACGTATCCATGACATGGATACGTTTATTATAATGTAGACTTTGATAAAAGCTAAACTCTGAATCCAATAAACTTCTGCCTGCTTATCCAATTGGCAAAAGTAGGACTGGTACATTTCCTCCATTTTTCTTTTAAAATTCAGATTAAAAATATGCCTTTAACCAAAATTGATATTTCTCCAAGGTTCCTATTAACAATATTTATCCCTACAAGTAGCAACGGGGCTTACTATTTAGGAAACATAATGCAAGTGACATATTTTGGTTCTTGGAATATTTCCCTGAGTGTATTTCAACAAAAGTAAGACCCTTCCTTTGGTCAAGCTAAATTTTTATTCTGGTTTTATGTCTTTGATTTGTTCAAAGTCTTCTTTTTTATTATACCAGTATAACATCTCTTACTCCTTCATAGTTTTCCTTTTACAGCAATTTAATTCTTATTTAGGATTTCCATTTGTTCCTGCCTCTTGTTTTTTTAAATTATACTTTAAGTTCTGGGATACATGTACACAATGTGCAGGTTTGTTACATAGGTATACACGTGCCTTCAAACTATACTACGAGGCTACGGTAACCAAAACAGCATGGTACTTGTACCAAAACAGATATATAGACCAACGGAACAGGACAGAGGCCTCAGAAATAACTTCTGCCTCTTCTTATCCTCCATCAACGTATCTTCTCCAACACCAAGAGCTTGTATCCCCTTGGCGTATGAATCTAGTTATCCCAGTTATCCACTGATCACTTCAGATGTTGTTGCTCTTGGCAACTTAATCTTACTTAATTTTTTTGAGACAGAGTCTCTTTCCGTTGCCCAGACTGGAATGCAGTGGCGCCATCTCAGCTCACTGCAACCTCCGCCTCCCAGATTCGAGTGATTCCCCTGCCCCAGCCTTCTGAGTAGCTGGGATTACAGGTGACTGCCACCACGCCTAGCTAGGTTTTTTGTTTTTTGTTTTTGTTTTGTTTTGTTTTGTATTTTTTTAGTAGAAACAAGGTTTCATCGTGTTGGTCAGGCTGGTCTCAAGCTCCTGACCTCAGGTGATCTACCTGCCTTGGCCTCCCAAAGTGCTGGGATTATAGGCATGAGCCACTGCACCCGGCCTTGGCAACTTTTTACCTAAACAAGGAAAATGTCATAAGAAGGCCAAGACTATGCGTCACAGTGAAGCACCTTAAATAGGAACTACAAATAATGACTGGAATGAATCCCAAATCATTTGCCATTCACTTTTTAGTTGAACAACTGAATTAAAATGTTTTCTCACTTTTCTTCAGTGTTATTAAGAATTTAAAAGAATCATCCTACTTTGTGGGTAATTTTCACATTACAAATGAAAGAAAATCTCTGAAAAAAATCCCACAGTGCAGTGTTTCAAAGGTTAACTGGGCCAAGATAAAACTTACATCCAATGAGTAAGCTTTTGTCTTCTGAGATATGTTCTTTTATATGTCTTCTAACCACATGAATGTCTAACTAGAGAGGGCATTTATCTGCCATTAACAGTGTCTTATATTTTACCTCAAACACAGTCACCACTAAATAAAAATGACATCAGTGCAATGAAGATGTAACTTGTGACTAAATTAGATGCCCTACTTTGCCTTAACTATTAGAGACATGAACCATATGGCCTCTGATCAAATGTCTGCATTGATAGAACAGAAGACTGCAGTTTCCTCAGACTGTGTCTCATTGACACTTACACATATGAAAGAGTTCTCATAGCTTTCAGCAGAAACAGACAAAGGATTCTAACACTGAGCTTTCCCATAGCTAACAGGCATCAGCACTGAAGGATCAGTGGACTGAACATCCTTCCAACAGAATCATAAGAATTAGATCTCTGATTTTTAAAGAATACAATAACACTTTAGTTATTAAGCACTATCTGAACCACGTGTTTCTTCCACCTTTATCTCTTCTTTAGTGGTCAAGTTTCTAGCTGCTGTTATCTCTTCTATGGGCTAGTTCACAGAAATGAATTTCTCAAAATGGTATATTTAGCCATATTTTTCTACAAAAGGTAAAACCATACTGTTTTTCACTATTTTCTTAAGCCAACATGGAGAATATCCTTGGGACTTTATGAATTCGTGATGACTGTGTGGTATTGAAAGGCAAAAATGCACTAAATAATATATTTAATGTATCTGTTCCTTCTCTTCAGATTTGAGCCTGAGAGACTTAGTCTATACAGAGGAACTGCAGCACATTAAACAGAACTCACAGGAAATGTATCTTGATATTGAACACTCTGAATATCTACTATTTAGCCCAACTCTTTTAAAAGAACTTTTCTAAGTGCTCATACATGGAAAGCATAAGGCAAAGAAGGTAAGTTACAAAGAAGAACTAAACATAATCCTTGTTCTTAGAGAAAGTAAATATAAAGTACAACCAAATATGTACAAAGATGTGAAAAAGAAAATATCAAAATAGGATTTAAAGAAAGAATATTAGGAGGAGGTGTGGGTTTTAAGCCTTATCCCAGTTGTACCATAAATGTTAATACTTTAAGGATGCACACCAGGTGGGTCCTGAATTGAGACTTCTCAATCCTTCCCTAGAGGTAAGTTTGACCACAGACCCCAGATAAAGCTGAATCCACAAACGGAGACCATATGGCTCCCAATTCTGCTGTTGCGGCTCTCAGGGAAGAAAGGTAGAGAAAGACGGAAGAGATATCAACTAGGGAGGAAGTCGGCCATGAGTTTCTTCCATCTCTATTCCTTCTTCATTTGTCCAAGTTTCTAGTCACTATTGCCTCTTTACTGGTTCCTCTTCTCTTTCTTTTCAGGTTTTTTTTTTTTTTTTTTTTTTTTCCTATTTTCTTCTGTTTCCCATCTGGCTAATGAGTCTTCTCTAATTTTCTTTCTTTTTTCTTGTAAGTCTGCCTTCACAATGAGAATCTTAATTTTTCCAAAACTTTGAAGGCCACAAAATAAGCTTCTTTCTTTTCATTATGTAGCATCCAGCATAATCTTAAGTATATAGAGTTATTGGTTCATCTCCATTCATATCAAGTTTTCTTTTTCTGCGAAACAGAAAATGTCTAGTTTTAACTCTCTGAATGTTTGTGTTTGTGGGGGGGCTGTCTAATGGAAAACTATATTACTATTGACATTGTATTTTAAAACAAAAGAAGAGGCCGGGCGTGGTGGCTCACGCCTGTAATCCCAGCACTTTGGGAGGCCAAGGCGGGCGGATCATGAGGTCAGGAGTTTGAGACCAGCCTGGCCAACATGGAGAAACCCCGTCTCTACTAAAGATACAAAAAATTAGCCAGGCGTGTTGGCAGGCACCTGTAATCCCAGCCATGCGGGAGGCTGAGGCAGGAGAATCACTTGAAACTGGAAGGCGGAGGTTGCAGTGAGCTGAGATCGTGCCATTGCACTCCAGCCTGGGCGACAGGGCAAGACTCTGTCTCAAAAAAAAAAAAAAAAAAAGAAAAAAGAAACCAAGAGAAGAGAAAGAAAGGTATATTTTAAACTTGAGAGAAAAGTTAGTTCTTAAACCTTAGCATTTTTTTACCTATTAAAATATTCATTTTCCTAAAGATTAAAGCACACGTCATTTTCAAATATTTTAATAATAAAGTAATGAAGAAAAATTCACTCATGATGCCATTATTTAAAATCTACTATATTTTTATTTCAATGTTTGTAATAGGTTTTCTGTGATTAGCTATGCATTGTATTTTTTATATCATTGTGATAAAACTACCAACATTTTGTAGGTTCCCTTTTTAACAGTTTTATTTAGGTATAGTAAACATACAATAAACTGTATATGCTAGAAGTGTACAATTTGAAATATCTTGACAGATAAATACATTGCCAAGCCATCACCACAATCAAATAATGAACATATGCATCACTCTCCAAAACTCCTCATACCTTTTTTTATCCTTCCTGCTGATTCTCCTACCCTCCACCTATCCCAAGGAAAAACTGGTTGCTTTCTATCACAATAGATTATCATAAATTTTCTAGAATTTTATATAAAAATTATGCACTATGTGTTATTTTGCTCAGAAATTCTACTAACTACACAGTATATTCTTACTTTGACTTTTATTCAAATTTCCCTAGTGGCTGAAGATATTGAGCATGTACTTTTTTGACACGGATATGTCTTCTTGGGTGTAGTATCTGTGCAATTCTTTATCCATTTTGCATTGGGTTGCTTGCTTTTTTATTATTGAGTTTTGAAAGTTCTCTTTATATTCCGAAATCATACCAAACACACTCGTAGACCACAGAGCAATAAATATAGAAGTCAAGCCTAAAAAAATTGCTCAAAACCATGCAGATACATGGAAATTAAGCAACCTGCTCCTGTCGTTTTTTTAAAAATACATTAAAGTTATTATTTCTCTCTCTCTCTCTCTCAAGTTGTTACAAATAGAAATCTGCTGTCACCATATTTTCCCACTGTATCTAATTTTTATTTTCTCTGTTTTTAAGATTTTTCTCCTTATCATTGGCATTAAGAATTTTGATTATGATGTACCTTTGTGTATTTTTTTAACCTTTCTTGTGCTTGAGGCTCATAGAGCTTCTTCAATCTATGCATTTACAGCTTTCCTTGAATTTGGAAAATATTCAGTCTTTATTTATTTAAATACATCCCCCCAAACATCTTTTCCTTTATAACTCCAATTTTATATATACTTAACTGCTTGAATGTATTCCACACTTCATATTTTTCATGTGTTTCCATATAAAACACACTATTCATATTTCTCAGTATTTCTCTGTGTTTAATTTTGGTGAGTTTCTATGTTTTTAAGCTCAATAGTTTTCTCTTCTGTAATATCTAATCTGTCATTCATCCTAGCCAGTGGATTTTTCATGTCAGACATCATAGCTCTCGTTTCTAGAAGTTGAATTTGGGTTGTTTTAAAATACAGACAGTCTCTGACTTAGAATAGCTGGACTTTCGATTTTTTTGACTTCACAGTGGTTCACCACAACTTAATTTCATTAAGTTGAGGAGCCTCTGGACTTACAATGACCTGACATATGATTTCTTGACTTTGTGACAGGTTTATTGGGACATAACCCTATCATAAATTGAGGAGCATCTGAGTTTACAGTGGTTGACTTACAATTTTTTGACTTGATGATGGGTTTATTAGGGTAATTAAGTACTTTTTTTTGTTTGTTTTTTGAGACGGAGTCTCACTCTGTCACCCAGGCTGGAGTGCAGTAGCGTGATCTCTGCTCACTGCAAACTCCGCCCCGTGGGTTCATGCCATTCTCCTGCCTCAGCCTCCTGAGTAGCTGGGACTACAGGCGCCCACCACCACGCCCGGCTAGTTTTTTTGTATTTTTTAGCAGAGACGGGGTTTCACAGTGTTCGCCAGGATGGTCTCGATCTCCTGACCTCGTGATCCGCCCACCTCGGCCTCCCAAAGTGTTGGGATTACGGGCGTGAGGCACTGCACCCGGCCTTAAGTACATTTTTGACATGTTTTTAACTTAGTCTGAGTTTGTTGGGACATAATTCCATTGTAATTTGAGGAGCATCTGTATATTATCTTCCATGTTTCTGTGTATCAAGTGCAATCTTTGTTCTAGCTTCTTGAACATTTGGAATATAGTCATAAGTATCTTAATATCCTCGTTTGCTAATTCTAGTATCTGTATCATTTCTGGGTCAGTGTCAGTTGATTGATTTTTTCACTAGCAGTTGCATTTTCTTTTTATTTGGATGCCTGGTAATGCCTGATCAGATGCCAGACATTGTGATTCACTCTTATTGTGGGTGTTTTGTTTTCTTTCTTTTTTAAAATATTTCTATCAATATTTGTGAGATTTGTTCTGGGATATCTTCAAGTTACTTGAACACAATTTGATCCCTTTAAGCTGTGTTATGTAGGCCGGTACTGCATTCAGTCTAGTATTTATTTTTTCCCAATGCTAAGGCAAGATATTTCTTAGTATGCTAACTATGAGCCATGAATTACACATTTCTCAAGTCTTGGTAGGAACGGATGCTGATCGTGGTCCTGCCAAGTCTGAGTATGACTCTCTCTAATCCTTTCAGATGATTCTTTCCTCCAGCTATTAGTAGTTTCCTCACATGCGTGAGCTAATCAGCACTCAACTGAATACTGAAGGGGGACCATCTGCAAGCCTCCAAAGCTGACTCTGTGTGCTTTCACCTTTATGGTGCTGTGTCCAATGAATGCCATCTGCCTTGGCTTCTGGAAATTCCCAGCTTGGTTTCCTCAACTCAAAGAAACCTCCAGATTCTGCCTGGATTTCTCCTCCATAAGCCACAGCCTGAAAACTTTCTTCAGGAAGTAAATTGGATAAATCATAGAGCTTATCTAATTTGCTTCTTACCTCTCAAGGATCATTGCTTTTGATTGATCCCATATCTTGATTGTCACCGTGTCATATACTTTCTTTAGCTGGTGTCTTAGTTGTTTCAGACAGGAAGTAAATTCAGTCCTTGTTACTCCATATTAATCAAAAGCAGAAGTCTCACTGTCATTTTTTAAACTTAATATTGTAGAATAAGCTTTTGCCTGTGTCATTAAAAATTACTCAAAATATATTTTAAATGGATGTGTATTTTACTGTGTAGATACAATATAATTTTTAATTTTGCTATTGTATCTAATGCTTCCATTGATATTTTTTACTGTATCTTTATTAGCATGCAATTATTTATCTAGAATATATTCCAAGAAATGAAATAACTGAGTCAAAAGAATTAAACATTGTATTAGTTTGCTAGATCTTAACAAAATACCACAAACTGACTAGCTTAAATGACAGAAATATATTGTCTCACAATTCTGAAGGGTAGAAGTCTAAAAGCAAGCTGTCAGCAGGTTTAGTACTTTCCTAAGGCTATGAAGGAAAATCTATTCTATGTCTCTCTTCTAACTTCTGGTAGTTTGTATCAATCATTGGCATTCCTTGGTTTATCTCTGTCTGCATCTGTACATACGTGTATGTCTGTGTCCAAATTTTCCCTTTTTCAAAGACATCAGTCATAATGTATTAGGAGTCCAGAATGACCTCATCTTAGCCTAAGTAATTGTAGCTGCAATGACCTTATTTTCAAATAAGTTCACATTTTGACATAGTGGGGATTACGACTTCAACATATGAATTTTAGTACAGCACAATTCAACTTATAACAGACATATTTAAATTATTTTATATATAATTCTTTATTGATCCTAGGAGGGTTGGTATATTCTGTTGGTCCAAACATAATTTAACCTTCAATTTAGAAACTGCAGAATTTTCTGGTGAGAATAGCACTAAACACTGATTTACATACAGATTTGTAAAAGAATGTGAATGGAAGTGTTAATCCTGGCACTGCAGGTAGAAAAATAAGAGATAAGAATGACAAAATGGTACATTTCTCAGAAATGGTATTCTCACCTCCTTGGATATGGCATTCCTTCAGCCCCCACAATAACCGTCAGTGTATTTGTACCAATGTCATCCTATTACTAAAGCTGAGGAAAATTATGTTGCCAAGGTAACAAAAAATTATTTTTGATACCTTGTCATTTATTCAACAATTTTTAACAATTATTCTGTGCCCAGAACTGTGCTAGGTATTAAATATAGAATGGCTTAAAAAAAAGGCAGCATGGATTGTCCTGAAACTTAACATCTAGTCAAATGACAAGCATTAGCAAAAAATAAATATGCTACTAATTTTTACTAAAAATAACAGTGGTCTATATGAAAACAACAGAAGCAACTTAATTCAGATTAACTCAAAAAGTGACTTTCAGCTAACACCTAAAGAACAAGTGGTCATTTGCCAAAATCATGTGGAAGGAAGGATATTTCAAGTAGAGGAAAGGAAGTGATGAAGACGTTAATGCAAGGAAGAGCTTGACACCTTAGAGTAATTAAATGACAATGTCAGTGGGATGTAATGGTCAAGAGTGATGAGACAGTGTTAGAGAGGAAGGCAAGGGTATGAAAATATAGGACATTTTTAGGCCATGTTGACAAACGGGGATTTTATTCTAAATACAATGAGTAATATAAGAGGGTATGAAATATGGTAATGAGATGTGTAACGACATTTCAGTCAACAATGGATTGCATATACGACAGTGGTGCCATAAGATTATAATAAAGCTGAAAAATTTCTATTGCCTGGTGATGTTATAGCCATCATAATGTCGTAGTGCAATCAATGGATTACCTCTTCTATGTTTAGATACACAAATTCTTACCAGTGTGTTACAATTGCCCACAGTATTCAGTATAGTAACGTGCTGTACAGGTTTGTAGTCTAGGAGCAATAGGCTATACCATATAGCCTAGGTGTGTAGTGGGGCTAGACCATCTAGGTTTGTGTAAGTACACTGTATAAGATACACAAAAGGATAAAATCACCTGATGATGCATTTCTCAGAAGGTATCCCCATTGTCAAGCAATGCATGGCTCTACATGAAATAAGTGTGGGGCATGGTAACTTGATTGTTGTAAGAGGAATGGGTGGAAAAAAAAAGAGACAGGGAAGTCAAGATGAGAATTTAACTTAGAATAAAATGGTAACAGTTGTAGTGGAACAACATATGTAGATTCCAGATCTATTTTTGAGGAAGCAGTGGCAGGACTCATTTTTAAATTTAATGTGGCAAGTATAGAGAGGCAAAGGGAGATCTCAAAGATCCCTTCCATTTTTCTGACTCGGGTAACTCAAGTAACTCTGACTCAAGTTTAATGAATTCTTACAACAGAAAGACCAGACAGAGTAAGGTTAGGTTTGGCTCAAAGATTGAGAGTTAGTTTTGGATATGTTAAGGAACTTAAGTTGCCTTTCTGACATCCATCAGATGTCAATGAGAAGTTGACTATAAAAAGAATCTAGCTATTGCAAGAGTGGTCATAGTTGGGAGTATACATTTGACAGCCATTGCCTTCTAAATGGCGTTATACATCAGGCAAATAGATGCAATCATCTAGTGAGAAAGGTTAGAATGAAAACCGAGGACAGTCTGAATCCAGACTATAGAATTCCAACATTTAGAAATAACTTAGAGTAGGAAGCAACTGTTGTAGAACTGGCGAGGAGAGCAATTCAGAGGCTAGAAAACAACACTTGACTAAAAAGTGTGGTGTCTAGGCCACGCAAAAAAAGGATACGTTTGCTAAGCTAACAACTAAAAGACTCATTGCTTTTGGCTAGACTTCTGAGATTTTAGCAAAAGGTATTTCTTGGGAAAAGTAAGGGGCAAATCCCAACTGGCTTGAGTTAAAGAGGCAGAGGCAGGTAAGAAAGTAGAAACACTATAGCAGTATAGCAGGTGATGAGAATTTTGGCTACACAGAGGAAGGGAAAAAGTGAGTAGGGCTAGAATGACATGTAAGAAAATAAAGTTTTGTATTTTTGTCTTTTTAAAAAGGTATGAATTATTAGAGCGAATTGGTAAGCTGTACAGGAAGATCCTATGGATGGGATAGAACAAGTACACAGGTGGAGAAGGGATACTTAAAGAACAAAAGTCAGAGAAGAAGTATTGGTATTTGAGAAGATAAGAGATCTCCATTGACTGCAAAGAAGAATAGCCTAAGATGGTCCATATTGAAGGAGAATTAGTAAAAAGAAGATGAGGTTAATATGGGAAAGAATGAGGGCCAAATATTTTATAATTATTTTTAGCAAATTTGATATTCTTACTAATTATAAAATATTTTTAAAATAAACTACATGTATATGTTTACATAAATTTATACATGTAAATTTATATTACATTTTTATTAAAAACTAAGCAACAAATATGATTAAGTATACACCCCACTGGGCAATGCAGATTTCCCCTTTTACACTTTGTCTTATAAAGCAGTTGATAGCTTTTCTTGTATTATGAGACCTAAATTACATTCTTGACTTATATTTTAAGGATAGAAATAAATGCCAAACTTGTATAAATGTCTGAGAGTGCATTTGATGAAATATACTGCTAGAAACCATCAAAAGTTGAAGGGCTTATAGCTCTAATATAAAGCCAGCTTTATTCTGTCTGTAGAAATCTGGTAATACACGCAGTAAAACATAACAGCCCAATAAAGAATGTTGTTTTCAATTATTTTCTTCTCCACAATCTTACATTTGCCGGAGATTTTAGTTTAGTCTCCTCTGTTTCGTAAAATACATCTGCAAGAAGCTGTTACATAATGTTTGCTTATTATAACAAATCTGAAAAAAAGTATTTTCTTCCTACATTGTTTACTTTAGCGATTTATTCTCTTCCTCTCATCCTTCAATTGTGACTTAAAACTCTAAAATCCAGTTTTAGTTCCACTGAGAACCAAATGTTTCATTATTAGGTGTTGTGGTCAGAGATCTTTCTCTCTTTCTTTTCTTCCTTCCCTTTCTCCTTTCTTTGCTTTTCTTTTTTTCCTTCATTTCTCTTTTGACCTGCCTGCCAAACTGCCTGAAGATTTGAAGATGAAAAGAAGTGAGCCATAAATATTCTTCCAAGGCCACTTTTAGTTCTCTGACTCAACATTGTTGTAAAATGATCAATATCCTCATCAATAAGTTTGGAACCAAGAAAAAGAGAAAACATGTCAGCAATTGCGTATATAATCCAATTAGCCAAGGCAGCCCCTTACCTACCACTGGGGTTTAGTGGCTGGCATTTGTTCAGAATGCCCACAAACTGTCCTTATTTTAGAGTTGTACTTGGAAAGCTGCCCAGAATAGAAATCCTAATTATAGGTCCAATGGCAGTGGCAATATCAGGAAATACCAGGACAGTTTTTTGAACAGGAGACTAATGAGGCTTATTCTGTGTTTACTTATTTGGAACTTTTGGAAAAATTTAAACAATAAGTAAACTTTGAGTTGTAGAAAAGAAAACTAGTACTTTTTCTAACACATATAATCGAAATTTAATCAGTACCAAATGGAATTTCATAAAGCTACCTAATCTCCTCTATTTTAGATACATTTATTAAACTATATCATCCTATGAAAATGACAGCCGTGTTCTTAAATTGTGTTACCAGTATGCTTAAGCATCTTCATAAGTGGTCATCATGCAATCTCCTTTCCTTTGCTACTCCAGAGACTCACAGTTAGGATATTTACCTTCTTATATTTAGCCGAGTATTGCATGTGACAACTTATGTTGACTTTTTTCTTGCTTTGACTTTAATGATTTTCTTCCTTGAAAGTTATGGCCCATTTTGCAGAATCTCATCAGAACAAGTTTAAAGCCAAACCAAATTAGAATAGTCAGCATATTTCTAGATCAGTGCAGAATAAATTTTCATAATGCTTTTCTCAGCTTTAATAAGAAATGTACCTTAATTGAATTTTCAATAACTGTCAATATTGTCCAGAAAGAAATTATTCCAGCCTGATACGTATTTTATGATTTCCCTGAAATGAAGTAATTGTGGACTTTAATATTCTTGTCAATGGACAGCTTGGCATCAGGATTAACTATTGGGGATAAGTCACATTTTTGCGGCAATCTTAGCTTCAGGAAAGAAAGGATTCTTAAGTTAGACTTTAAAAAACGAGGATATGGAGAAATAGGAACACTTTTACACTGTTGGTGAGAGTGTAAATTAGTTCAACCATTGTGGAAAACAGTGTGGCAATTCCTCAAGGATCTAGAACCAGAAATACCATTTGACCCAGCAATCCCATTACTTGGTAAATACCCAAATGATTATAAATCATTCTGCTATAAAGACACATGCACACATATGTTTATTGCAGCAGTGTTCACAATAGCAAAGACTTGGAACCAACCCAAATGCCCATCAGTGATAGACTGGTTAAAGAAAATGTGGCACATATACACCATGGAATACTATGCAGCCATAAAAAAGGATGAGTTTATGTCCTTTGCAGGGACATGGATGAAGCTGGAAACCATCATTCTCAGCAAACTAACACAAGAACAGAAAACCAAACACTGCATGTTCTCACTCATAAGTGGGAGTTGAATAATGAGAACACATGGACACAGGGAGGGGAACATCACACACTAGGGCCTGTCAGGGGGTGGGGGGCTAGGGGAGGGATAGCATTAGGAGAAATACCTAATGTAGATGACGGGTTGATGGGTGCAGCAAACCACCATGTCACGTGTATATCTATGTAACAAACCTGTACATTCTGCACATGTACCACAGAACTTAAAGTATAATTGAAAAAAATAAAAACTAAATTAAAAAAATGAGAAACATTCAGAAGGCAGTTCTGAATGCCATTCTCACTGAGGGAACCATAATGATGTAGGCTCATTGTGGATCTCTCTTAAAATTCATTATTTTCTTTTGCCCCGTCTCTAAATTATTATCTCCTTGTTTTTGCGTTTCTGATATAGTCCCCGTGTACTCAATGTCAGCCTGCCTGCTTTCTCATTTTTATTTCTCATGGTCCCTAAAATCAAGGATGTAATTTGGAAGGCTGTCACAGTAGGTTTCAAGATTTTGCAATTTGACAATGGCGCATTGCTGTGTAATGGTATTTGAGAGATAACGCAAGTATTTTCCACGAATAGCAACTCATGTCATAATTTTAGAAATTTTAGAAAAAGAAAAGAACAAAAGAGATATAAAACCTTCAAAAATGTTTCCATGAATATGTGAAAACTTAGCTGCATTAAGCATTTTACCAAACATTTTCACATACTTTATCTCAAATGCCATCTTTCTGGCAATCTGGAATTTTTATCAATAGAGATAAATAGTGCTAAATAGAATGTGTGAGCAAGGGAGAAAATAATTTGTATAGTATAGTAGTTACATATGATATAATTGCCTACACACACACACGGGACCTATATGGTGTGTACACATATGTAGGTATTTAAAATAACCTGAACAATTATTGTTATAACTTCCCACAAATAAGTTACTCCTTTTCTTAAACACAAAGGATAAAAATTTCCTTCTAACTTTAAGCAGAAACTATTTTACGTACAACTTTCCAGGAGAGTCTTAGAAATGACAAGCCAAATCTAAGCCCACAGCATATGATATGATTGTCAACAATCTGACTTTTGACTATTCATGTCATATTGTAAATGAAATGGCTGCTTGACTAACTCTCTGAGATGGCAACCAGCTGTGCAATGGTTGGTTACTCATTGCATTTTAATTAGTACTTGCTCTCCATAAGAGAGGATTAAAATCGTTACAAATGTTTGCTAATAAACTAAAAAGATTGACAATATTTTATTCTTGGAAGCATTTTTGACACAGTGTGTTGACATCAGAGAAAAAAAGCAAAAGTCTCTTATGACAATGTCCTTAGGCATATTAGTATAATCTATTAAACTTCAATTAGCAATTTTAACTTGGTCTGTATTAGCACTAAAAAGATACTCTGAGTTTAAGTTATGAGATTATTTTATTTCCAACATGTTTTTGATGTTTACATCGTAAACATTTCTGATGCACATTGTAACAGAAAACACTCAAATTGCTTAAACAATTTCACTGAGGAAGTAAAATTAGATTTTTGAGCAAAGGGAAGAATTAAATCGAAATTTTAAAATTCTAAGATATATATTAAAGGCAATGATAAATTATACTGTAGCTGTTTTTGCCTTTCAGCTTTACTTCATTTATCAGGACTATCACATAGCAACTTGATAGTTCCAAACAATTAGCCATTCGATCCTTTTGAAAGATCTTTTGCCTCTCTTATCTTTCAATATTTACAATGATTTAAGAATACTTTTTTAAAAGAAAATTGAGAGTAAAAGGAACTGAATTAAAGTTCAAGAAATATAAATATACCAGCCTCTCTCTTACTTTGCTGTGGATCATATGGGAAAGTCTTTCTATTTGCATTGAGATATGATTCCTCCATGAAAAGCCATATACACCCTGTCTTAGTTTGGAGAAATAATTTAGATTCTTAGCCCTGGGATGAATAAGGTCTTTCCTGTGTGGAAATAGCATTAAAATTGAGTTGTCTATGTATTATGTTTATGTATTTGTTTATTATGATTTTTAATATGGAAGTGTTTTTATACTTATTTTACTATTGGGCTTCTTTTCAAACCTTAATTTGAAATGGTCCTAAAGTTTTCCTCCTATTTTTTATGTTATCTATGTGACATAAAATGTGAATGTGTACATGTGAATGGCTTAAGGCTACATTAGCTGGAATAAAACTTGGCACTTTGCTTATTTTTGTCTTGCTTTATTGTATCATAGAAAGTTTGGGCCCAAGGGATATTAACAATAGTCCACTTTTTTATATTGCAAATGAGCAAAGACATTTAGAAGGTTTGATTGGCTTATCCAAGGAGATGCATGAAGATGGTGAGCAGCTAACACATAACTGACAAAATATTCTAATGGGTTTCCACTATTCTACAGCATAATTCTCCTGAAGATTTTTGTTGTTGTTTTTGTTTGTTTGTTTGTTTTGCTTTTAGAAGTCACTCTTGGCTCCAACATTATCCAGTCAAATTATTTTACTGAAGCTTTCAAATTCGGTTAAAGTTCTGATACATGAATATTTTGTTACATATTTTCACAAAGTTTAGTTTCATGATAAGATAATGGCCACCTGAAGTCAGCCCAAAGGCAGCTGAAACAGTATCTCTCATTATCATTCTTGGGATGTTTCCTCATAAAGCTACTGGTTCGGATAAGAGTCTATAAATGACTAAATTACAAGGTCACAACTTTGAAGAGTAAGACATTTACTTAGATCATGGTCAGCTCTTGTCACAAAAAAATAAAACCGAAACCTACAGATATACAAAGGGCAGATTTTGATCTAAGGCAAACTTTAAATTGCCATTGATGGATTAGAGGTTCAATTACATAGATTTTGGTAAATCGGTTCAACATTATGCATTACCATGCAACAGGGATGACCAAGTACTAGCAAAATATAGAGTATACAGAGAAACATTGGAAAATGAAATATATGTCATTCTGGGTGAATTTTTAAAAACAATTAAAAAAATCTAATCATCACCTAAAAATTGAAAAGAATAAGATTATGCTCATTGATAATTGATTGTGTTTAATGACTTTCACATGCAATAACAGTCTATCTTCCTATTTGTCTGTTCATAAAAAGTTATACTCATGGAAACAGTGCACTTATACCATTCATCTCTCATGAAGAGATCTAGTCATTTAATTTCCATTTAATACTTTACACGTTAGATTACAACTAAAAATACTTATACCTATTTGTTAAATAAGCATAAATAAAATATTCTCTGCTTTGCTTCTGACTTGCATTTGAAAATATAATTGTCTGTTTTTCAAGGATGATCAAATAATTCATACAAATTACTGTGCCTCCTCCCATTTTTATATTCACCATTAAAATCATTAAAATTTCAATAATTAATAGTGATTTATTTCTGCTTGATATATAAGGTAACGACATGTAACTGGAGTTCCATTACGGAATTCATATAAATTTTTAAAATCTCTTTTAAATGGATTCTGTCAATTTAAACCTTAAGCTAATTTTATACCATTTAATATTTATTATTTCTAATTTAAGACCCAACATACTTCCAAAAATTATAAAACACACACCTCACAATAGAAGATATAGATGAAAAAACTATTAAAATATTTTTAAAGTATACAATGTAAGAGGAAGAAGTAAAATACTAAGCCCAAATTCAGAAAAAAAGAATGTTCAAAAAGCTATTATAATTGAATATGGTCACGTGCCACATAAGATTTAGGTCAATGACAAACACATATATGACAGTGGTCCCATTGGATTATAATGGAGATGAAAAATTCCTATTGCCTAGTGACTTTGTAGCCATGATAATGTCATAGCACAACACAACACATTACTGACCTGTCATGATGCTCCTGTTAAACCTATTGCACAGCCAGCTGTATAAAAGTGTATCATATACAATACATATGGAGCAGGGCCTCCGTATCTGTGAGTTCTGCATCCACAGATTCAACCAATAGTGGATCAAAAATATTTTTAAAAAATTACATCTGTACTGAACATGTATAGATTGGTTTCTTGTCATTCTTCCTTAAACAATACAGTTATAACAACTATTTACATAGTACTAGATATTACTGTCTGCTTTAGTCCATTCTTGCATTGCTATAAACACCTGAGACTAATTTGTAAAGAAGAGGAATTAAATTGGCTCACAGTTTTGCAGGCTGTACAAGAAGCATAATGCTAGCATCTGCCCGGCTTCTAGGGAAGTGTCAGGAAACTTGCAATCACGGCTGAAGGTGAAGTGGAAGCAGGCATATCACCTGGTGAAAGCAGGAGTGAGAGAGAGAGAGGGGAAGCATCAAACACTTTTCAATGACCAGATCTCATGAAAACTCACTCACTGTCATGAGAACAGTACCAACAAGATGGTACTAAACCATTAATGAGAAATCCACCCCCATAATCCAATCACCTCCCACCAGGTGCCACCTCCAACACTGGGGATTACAACTAACATGAGATTTGGGTGGGGAGACAGTTCGATATTACTGTATTTGCATCGTACTGGGGTTATAAGTAATCTAGCAATGAATTAAAGTGTATAGAAGGATGTGCATAGGCTATGGGCAAATACTAGGACATTTTATATCAGGGACTTGAACATTCACGGATTTTCATATCTTAGGGAGGTTCTAGAACCAATTCTCCCATGGATAATGAAAAATAGCAGTCATCGATAATGATAATAAATGACTATGTTACTGGTTGATATACTTACTATACTTTTATTGTTCTTTTACAGTGTACCCCTTCTAGTTATAAAATTAAAAAGTTAACTGTCAGACAGCTTCAGGTCCTTCAGGAGGTATTCCAGAAGAAGGCATTGTTATCATAGGAGATGACAGCTCCATGCGTGTTACTGCCCATGAAGACCTTCCAGTGGGGCACCATGTGGAGCTAGAAGACAGTGATATTGATGACCCTGACCCTGTGTAAGCCTAGACTGCTGTGTTTATGACTTAGTTTAAAAAAAAAAAGAAAACAGTTTTAAAAGTTAAAAAAAATTTTTAAAACTGGCCAGGCGCAGTGGCTCATGCCTGTAATCCCAGCACTTTGGGAGGCCAAGGCAGGCGGATCACGGGGTCAGGAGATCAAGACCATCCTGGCTAACATGGTGAAACCCCGTCTCTACTGAAAAAAATATACAAAAATTAGCTAGGCATGGTGGCAGGTGCCTGTAGTCCCAGCTACTCGGAGAGGCTGAGGCAGGAGAATGGCGTGAACCCGGGAGGCGGAGCTTGCAGTGAGCCGAGATCGCGCCACTGCACTCCAGCCTGGGAGACAGAGCGAGACTACATCTCTTAAAATAAACAAATAAATAAATAAATAAATAAATAGAAAAAGGCCTCATGGAATAAGAATATAAAGAAAATATTTTTGTATAGGTATACAATGTGTTTGTATCTTTAAGCTAAGTGTTATTACAAAATAGTCAAAGTTAAAAACTTTAAAGTTTATAAAGTAAAAACATTACGGTAAGACAAATTTATTATTGAAGAAAGATAAAATATTTTGTATACATTTAGTGTAGCCAATGTGTACAGTGTTTACAAAGTCTACAGTAGTGTACAGTAATATCCTAGGCCTTTACTTGACTCACCACTCACTCACTGACTCACCCAAGGCAACTTCTAATCCTGCAAGCTCCATTCACGGTAAGTGTCCTATATAAGTGTATACATTTTTTACATATCATATTGTATTTTTACTGTACCTTGTTTATGTCTAGATACACACATACCATTGTGCTACACTTGCCCACAATATTCAGTACAGTGACAGGCTATACAGGTTTGCAGCCTAGGAGCAACAGCCTGACCACACAGCCTGGGTGTGTAGTAGGCTATAGTATCTAATTTTCTGTGAGTACAATCTATGATGTTCACACTACAACAAATTCACCTGATGACATTTATCAGAACGTTTTGCTGTCATTAAATGACTCATGACTGTTCTAAGTTTAAATTATTCTTTTACTAAAGGCAAGGTGGAAAACTATTTAAAGCAATTCCATAGTGACAGTTCTCCCACCAGCATTTTCAAAAATCTACACACACGGACACTCTCTTAAGCAACTGTTCTAGGCATGAAGCAATCAGCAGAGGCACATTAGTTCAGGCAAAGTCCAGACTGGAAACATCTAGGGACAAGTTTTCCTGTCTGAATGGGGGCTCGGGGACCTAAAAAAGCATGGCTTGGGAACGAGCTACAATAAAAAAAGAAGCATGATTATGGAGACAGGGAACTCCTATGATATACTGTCTGCAAGCTGGAAAGCCAGGAAAGGTGACAGTGTAATTCAGTCTGAGTCTAAAGCCTGAGAAGGCAAAGGCATAACTCCCAGTCTGCATGGGAAAGGCCCTAGAACCAGAAGCACTGATGTTCAAGGTCAGGAGATCCATGTCCCAGCTCAAAGAAAGAATTTGCCCTTCTTTGACTTTTATGTTCCATTTAAGCCCAGAAGAGATTGGATAATGTTCATCCTCATTGGTGAGAGAAGATCTTCTTTACTCAATCTACTGATTCAAATGCTAATCACTTCCAGAAACACCCTCACAAACATACCCAGAAATAATATTTTTCCAGCTATCTGGGCATCCTTTAGCCCAGTCAGGTTGACACATAAAATTAACCATCACACATATTCTCTCAGAATCCTGTACATTGAACATAGGCAGGACTATTATTCCTGCCAGCCTTAGTGACTCCTTCTCATCCTTCCAGATACCATTTAAGCCTTCCTCCTCCAACAAATTTACTCTCCTATCTCAGGTGGATTTGGTGACTAGGGGCTAAGATGCCTACCTCCATATTAGCATTTTATATGCTGTGCTTTAATTGTTGATTTATGTCTCTATCTTCTCCATCAGAGGCTGTGCCTACAATTTTTCTGTGCCTAACATATAATAGACAATAGATATTTGTCAGATTTAGATTGAATAAATAAATGAAAGGATACTTTGGCTAAATCTTGAAGACTGAATAAGATGAGAAACATAAAGGAATGACAAGCAAAGGCAGCAGCATGACTGAAAGTCTGAAAGCACAAAACTGCATGAGATACACAGAAAAGACTTCCATATGGAAACTCTTAATGCTCACTTCATCACACATCTACTAAATTCAGAACCATATGGTTATGGGATTTGCTAGGAAGTGGCAGACAAAAAAGTGGGAAAGCTGAGGATTATAACAGACACTGTTGGTTGCTTGTCTAGTAGCCATTCCTCCCTTCCTCCTTCTAACAAAACTTGCATTAAGTAATGTGCTTCAGGGACTGCTTATCCTCAGGTTCAGGAGGGAAGAAGTGGGTGTCCTGTCATTCTAAGGCAATCGACGTGGGTACATTCGCCTTGTCAATATTGGTGTAGACCAATGAGTATCTGATGCAACGTACCCTTACAAGTAGGTGAAAGTCCACCCATGCAATTACAACTGGCAGGTACTTCATTCATTTGGATTGATTATTCACTTCACACTAATTGGAATAATCTCAGGCTATTACTACTACTACTTAACAATTGTCGTCTATTGAGCATGCTCTCTTTCAAGCACTATAGCAGGTGTTTTACACATCTCCTGTATTAAGGAGCCTTATGAGCAAGGTCTTTGTTGTAGTGAGGAGATCAGCACTGACAATTTCTGGACAACCTATCAATATTCATTAGCTAATCCATTTTGTTCAATAAAGTCCGGTGCACCTTGACCTCAGTGACTAGAAAAGGAAAAGACTTCTTTTTTTACATATAGTGGATTAGAAATCAAAGCGAGAGAGAGAGTGAAATTAAAAATTTTATTAAACAGCTTCCTTCTCCATCTCAACCCGGTTTGCAAGGGAGAACATTCTGTATGATTTGGTATTCTTATCTAAATAAATGTGATACTGATTTTAACGAACCCACCATGGCAAAGACTTGGCTGCTCCAAGAACTCTATTTCAGTTACATGTTATCGCTTACTGGTAAGCCATCAGGTAGAGGTGAGTCTAAGATGAGGATTAGAGATTATACATTCTCAAGATGAGGATTATAGCAGATTCTCTTTCTGATGAGAATCAGCTCTCTTAGACTGTTCTCCCTCCAGTTCCTGCCCACAGCAATGTCAGCCTGTCACAGAAATGTCACCCTGAGAGCAGAAAACAGAAAAGGGGAAGGGAGTTCCACTCCCAAATGAGAGAGGAGGCCTTTTTTTTTAAATATAAAGGCCTGTCTTCTGATTAATCCAGTTCCATTGAGAGCGAGACTGCATTAATTCCCTCTTGCACAGTTGATCCTTCAGGACCAAAATACCTCTTTAAAGGTCCCACCACTTCTCAACACTTTTACATTGGCAATTAAATCTCAACATGAGTTTTGTCCAGGACAAGCCACATCCAAACCAAAGCCATCATGCAAACCTGAATCATGATCCAGGTTTTCCTGACTCCTGATCCCAAATTGCCCTCACAAAACCAAAATTTCTCAGCACAACAAAGGCCATTTTTATAAAAAGGAGCCCTTCTTAAGAGACAGCAGTCATGTTTATAAATATCAAAGTTTCTTTCTTGCATAAATGTATAGTTATGAGTGTGCACACTAATAGAAAGTAGTATATGACAGATTTCTTTGTATTTTAATTAGAATACTGAAAATACCAAAAAAAATGAAAATTACCCATAAAGTCATTACCTTCAATATCACGCATGTGCACTTCAACACACATATACCACACATATGAAATATGAAGCAGATGTCTACGTTGGCTCCCACTATGTTTTAAATATGACCACTTTAGAAGTTTGGTGTGTTGCCAAGTTTTTCTACGCTAATGAAGGCATTTGCCTGTATGCCTATAGGTGCATGTGTAGTTTTTACACAAATATAACCATGTGAAACACTTTGGTCTACAAGGATTTTTTTTCTCACATTAACAATGTATCACCAACATTTTCCTGGTCAGTTTGTGCACCTAATTTTCTTGCGGCTGTGGCATATCCTCTTTCATGACTGCAGCATGATTTATTTAAACCATGCTTGCTATGCCACCCTGCTCCTTACAATACTTTTCGGTCTTTGGTAGCATCTAATTGGTAATCATCACAACTTTTTCAAAATGTTTTGGCTGTGTTGTCCTTATTTTTCCACATAAAGTATAGAATAAGTTTTGACAGGTTA
This sequence comes from Hylobates moloch, assembly GCF_009828535.3. Taxonomy (NCBI): domain Eukaryota; kingdom Metazoa; phylum Chordata; class Mammalia; order Primates; family Hylobatidae; genus Hylobates; species Hylobates moloch. Next base: position 137,608,222 of record NW_026652279.1, read on the forward strand.
AAGAAAAACAAATGTCTCATTTAAATTCATATTATAGAAAATGTAGATATTAACATGAGACGAATTAGCCAGTTAAAAATATTGTTTTTCCATTCAGGAACATGGCAAGCTTTTGAGTTCATTAACACTCAGATTGTTTGTTTAATTGGCTTTATGTTCCCATATAATTTTGTGGTTTTTATCTTAAATATCAGATATGTGTAATGATAAACGGGTGCTAACATGTATCCATGGTAATTTTGCTATTCAGCCCATCACATAATTTACAGATAAAAGATCAAAAGAGCAGCCTTTGTGCTCCTACTCTCAAATAATATCAGTTATTAATATTTTAATGGCGGCAAAGTGGCACTTGTTTTTCTCATTGCCAATATTTCATTCAATAATGGAGTCAATCTTAAGATTTAAGGATGTACCTTTTCCTCTGGGAGGCTCAATAAAGCTACTAAAATTTTTAATAAAATGTGTGACCTGCAATATATGTAGTTTTTTTTCCCTAAATGGTTGCCCCGCAACAAAGTTTGGTTGTCAGGGTTAGAAGTCCTAAACATTTCTTTTAAAGTTAGTCCTCTTAGTGAAGTATTGATAAGCGGTCAATCAAAGCACTGATTGATATTGCTCCTTTTCTAAAAAAAAAAAAAAATTATCTCTGTTCTCTATTCTTTACTGATTCAGAAGAAAAAGCTGGCCATTCATAATACTTTGTGGCAGGATGTTTTTTCTCATTGGGCTTTTTCTGGTCTCTGGATTGCTACTATGAAAACTTTCTCTGAAACAATCTTGCCTGAAGCTAAAAGAAAGAACTGTAAGTCCTAGATTAAGTTTTCTCTCCTTGTACACCCCCACTCCCAGAAAATCCAGATAACTTAGATAATTATACCAGATAATTATCTGAAATAATCAAACAATCTAGAAAACTATTCCAGATGAAGTTATCACAATATTTTGTCTTCATGTGGAATGTATTTTTCCAACACTCCTACTAAAATATTGTTATTCAACCAACTTTATACTTAATGGAGAAAAGTTGAAAACACTCCCTCTAAGAACTGGAACAATAAAAGGATGTTCACTTTCACCCCTTTTATTCAACATTGTACTGGAAGGTCTTGCCAGAGCAATTAGACAAGAGAGAAAAAGAGGCACCCAAATTGGAAAAGAAAAAGTTGAATTATCCCTGTTTGCTGATGACATGATCTTATATCTACAAAAACCTAAAGACTCCACCAAAAAGACTCTTAGATTTGATTAATGGATTCAATAAAGTTTCAGGATCCAAAATTATTATATGGAAACCAGTAGTATTTCTATACACCAATAACAATCTAGCTAAGGGCCAAATCAGGAAGGCAATCCTGTTTACAATAGCTACTAAAAAATAAAAATGTAGGAATATATTTAACCAGAGAGGTAAAAGATCTCTATAAGGAGAACTATAAAATACTGATGAAAGAAATCAGAGATACTACAAATACCCCACGCTCATGAGCTGGAAGAGTTAACATTGTTGACATGACCATAGTGTCCAAAAGCAATTTACAGATTCAATGCAACCCTTATTAAATTACCAATGTCATTTTTCTACAGAATTAGGAAAAAATCCTAAAACTCATATGGAACCAAAAAAGAGCCTGAACAGCCAAAGTAACCCTAAGCAAAGGAAAAAAAAAAAAAAAAAAAAGCTAGAGGCATCACATTACCTGACTTCAAATTACTTCAAATTATACCACAGGGCTATAATAACCAAAACAGCATGGTACTGTTATAAAAATAGACACAACCCATATAAAAAGCGACACACATACAACAAACTGATTTTGACAAAGTTAACGACAATATACAGTGGGGAAATGACACTCTATTCAATAAATGGTGCTGGGAAAATTGGATACCCATATGCGGAATAATAAGCCTGGACCCATACCTCTCACCACATACAAAAATGAACTCAAGATGAATTAAAGATCTAAATGTAAGATGTGAAACTATAAAAGTTCTAGAAGAAAACCTAGCAAAAACTCTTCTGAACATTGGCTTAGGAAAAGAAGTTATGACCAAGTCCTCAAAAGTAAGCACTACAAAAACAAAAATAGACAAATATGACTTAAAAGTTTCTGCACAGCAAAAGAAACAATCAACAGGGTAAACAGACAACCTACAGAATGGAAAAAATATTTGCAAACTATGCATCTAACAAAGAGCTGATATCAAAAATCTGTGAGTAGCTCAAATATCTAAACAAGAAAAAAGCAAATAACCCCATTAAAAAGCAGGCAAGGCTATTATTAAAAAGTCAAAAATGACAGATGCTGATGAGTTCGTGGAGAACAAGGAAGCTTATACACTGTTGGTTGGATACAATGTTTACTATTCAGATGATGGGTACACTACAAGCTCAGCCTTCACCACTATGCAATACATTCATGTAAGAAACCTGCACTTGTACCCTCTAAATACACTTTGGAAACAAAATTTTATGTTATGGAACAGCTAGAACCATGCCACTGCTCATGCTTCTTGACAACCTTAAATATAAGAAACAAAGTTATGGAAAATATTTGACTTATAAGAAATTTTTAGCGTGTACACCATATGTGGACACTAAGAATTCGATCAAGTAATCTTAATATTTAAATGTTCTATCTGTCACACCTTGGCAGGAAAACAGAAACCACTCTGCTTGTTTTAGCAGGAAGGGATTTAAGAAAGAGAATTGGATACTTAAAAAGCTGTTAATAGGACCAGAAGAATAAAGGTCAGAGAATGCCACTGCTGACTTTCAGGAAATCAGAAGGCATGGGAATTAAGGAAGGTATCCTTGAAGCTCAGTTGTCTACAGCACTGAAGCAGGTGATTTGCAGGAGCTCACCCAGAAGATGCTGCAAACCTTATGTCTATAGCCTGCAGAACATCTTGTGTTTTGCTCCTAGAAAAAAAACAAAACAAACAACGACAACAACAAAAACCACTTCAATTCTATCATTCAAACCTCTTATCACTGATCCCTTTGTTGGAATTAAATTCCGCATCAAAGGAAAGTAGGAAATGTAGTTTTGGGGCTTCAGACCATAAGCTATAGGGAAGATTTTAAAGGGCAGGGAAAGTGCTGAATATCAACAGAAGTATCTCATCCAAACATTCATTAGCATGATTTCTAAGATTGTAGTTTTCCATTGGAGAATACACATATTTATTTCTAATTTGGTCAATACTTAATTTCCAGCTTGGTCAAAACTCATCCGGGTGTCCCAGTTCTCTAATTACAAAATCCTATGAGTGCTACCTCATCTAGAATCCTCTGTTGGCATTTTGCTCTTGGAAAATGGTGTTTCTTGAGCGTGGTGGCTCACACCTGTAATCTCAGCACTTTGGGAGGCTGAGGCGGGCGGATCACTTGAGGTCAAGGGTTCTCTAGACCAGCCTGGCCAACATGGTGAAACCCCATCTCTACTAAAAATACACACACACACACACACACACACACACACACACAATTAGCAGGGTGTGGTGACATGCACCTGCAATACCAGCTACTTGGGAGGCTGAGGCAGGAGAATCGCTTGAACCCGGGTGACAGAGGTTGTGGTGAGCTGCAATCACACTGCTGCACTCTAGCCTGGGCGACAGAGCAAGACTCTGTCAAGAGAGGAGGGGAGGGGAGGGGAGGGGAGGGTGTTAAAACTCCTGTCATAACTGACCTGGCAGAACTGACTTATACCCTCTTTACTTTCATTTTCTTTCACTGTGAAAGTGGAAAAATTAGTCGTAAAACTTGGCTGGTACTTTTCCCTAACAACAAACCAAATTAATACAGCTTCATTTCTCTTGGGTCACATTTTTATACAAGAAAATTAACGTGTTTTCCAGTCTGCCTGGGTGGTTTTGGATGGCTGAAGTGCTGTCAGCCTTATTGAATCATTCATGGAATTGATGTGAATCTTGTAGAAAGTTCTCTCCATCTTCAAAGGCTTAATTTGGTTATTTATGGATGGATTTCATGCAGTTTTCAAAATATATTATTTGTCTCCATTTCAATGAGCCTGAACGTTTGTATAATGTTGGATAGGTTCCAGTAACATTATTCTGAGTGACTATGGGAATCAGGATCCAGGAACTTTAGGCAAAACCTTTTCATTTATACCTCCTAATTTTCATCTCCTGTCTCCTTATAAAATGACTATATCTTGAATTTTAAATATTTGTTTATATCAAAATCTCCACTGTAATAAAAAAACTCAATCCCAAAATTATTTTTCTCTTCTGTATGTAGGAAAGGGTAATTATAAATTTAGGGACATTACTAGCATAGAAACCCTAAAAATGCTGAAATATACCAAAAGAACAGCAGTCACATGTTAATGCTTTTCTGTTTTAAATAACTTGAAGAAAAGCTCCAATTATCAATTATTCAGTTTTAAATTTTTCAATAATTTTCTGAATTTGATATGCAAGAATATATTCTATATGTTTCTGAATTTTGTGGATACAATTATCGCTTTATTAAAAGTTATAGAATATATTAATATGAAAACTCATTTGTGATATAATGATATGTTAAGCAGATTTCAAAAGAACATATTTGGATTCCATTATTAAAAAGGTAGCAGGATAAATTGTGTGCTAGAAAACCACTGATTGTCTCTGGCCAGTGATATTATGGCTGATTTTAATTTTTGTAAGTGATTTCTGCATTTTCCTATATAACTTTTATTATTAAAAACACTTATTTTCAAATAAAAGAGCTAATCTTTATTTGGAAGTTTTCCCCAGAAAAGCAAATAATTATTTAAAAAAATTGATAAGCTGAACTTCACAAAAATGTAAAACTTCTGCTTGAGGAAGTCACTATTAAATGATTCAAAGTGCAAGTTACAAAAATTTGCAAACCATATCTCTGATAAAGAACATACAAAGAATATAAAAGTTTTAAAACACAATAAAAAATTGTGCAAAAGACTTAATAGACACTTTATGAAAAATATGGACAGCAATTAAGTACATGAAAAGATGTTCAACCTCATTAGTCATTAAAAATGCATATTAAAATGATAATTGGATACAACTACACATCTATTAGGATAACTGAAATGTAACAATATTACTATAGCAAATGTGGCCAAGGATGTGAAAAAATTGAAACTCTCCAGGAATGTAAAATGACACAGACACTTTGGAAAACAGCTTGGCAGTTTCTTAAAAAGTTAAATATACACCTATGATATCATTTCCTCTGCCAGGTATTTACCAAAGAGAAAAGAAAGCAAATATTCAGTAAAGATTTGTGCACAAAATTCACAGAAGCTTTGTTTGTAATAGTCCAAAACTTTAAAGAATCCAAATGCCCATAAACAGGTGAATGAACAAATTGTGGGATATCCAATACTGCATATAAAATGAATTACTACTCACCAATAAAATGGAATGAACTATTTCTATGTGGATGGACTAATGTGAATGCATCTCAAAATAATTCACTGAGATTGAGTGAATGCAGCCAAACCAAGTAAGTACATACTGTGTGATTCTGTTTACACATAATCCTAGAGAATGCAAAATAATCTATAGTAAAAGAAAGCAGATGGTGGTTACCTTATGATAGGAATATAGCAGGTCAAGAAGGAAGGATAACAGCAGGGCTTAAGGAAATTTGTGGGTGATGGGTGTGTTTATTGTCTTGATTTTAGTGATGACCTATGGATATATACATGTTTGTGTGTGTGTATATATATACACATATATACATCATTTATATCGTGCACACAATTAACAAATTATATAATTTAAATATATATTTTATATGTCAATTATACCTCAATACAGCTGTTTTATATATGTATGTGTGTACGAATATATATATAATCACACATATAATAGAAAAGTGATGTAAGTTGTATTAATTATTTCTATGTAACAAGTTTCCCCAAATCTTAATGTCTTCAAACAACAAATATTTATTGCTACACACAGTTTCTGAGAATCTGGAATCTGGGAATGGCTCAAATGGATGGTTCTCTGTGTTCCTTATGAAGTTGCAGTCAAATGTCACACAGGGTTGCAGTCATCTGAATGTTGGGCTGTGGCTGGAGGATCCTCTTCTAAGATTGCTCACTTACATGGCATTGGCAGGAGGCTTCAGTCCTCCATGTTTACCTTGCCATAAAGCCACTTTTGTATCCTCCAGAGCAAACAATCCAAACAAGAAATGAAAAGGAAGAAATAATTCTTTTCAAGATGTGTCTCATAAGTGTCATATCCTCACTCCTGCCACATTCTGCTGGTCACAGACAAACCCTGATACAACGTGGGAGGGAGCTGCAAAGAAAGTCAATCCCAGGAAGTAGGAATCATTGGGAGTTATCTTGGCTATGCTCATTGTAGATTATGGTAGCATTTAAACTTAAAAGTGAAACTCCTTGTATTCCCACAGTCAAAGTTAACATTTTCCACTTACATGTATTTAACACAAGATATGGCTATTGCTTTATATATTTTTCTCCACTCAATACATTATGGACATCTTTCCCATGAGTGGGAATTGGCTTATTTAGATCTATCTCATAGATTTTGGTTTTGTAAACAGTTTTATTTAGATTTAATCAACATAAAATAAACTGCACATATTTAAAGCAAAAAAATGAAAACATCACATGCTTATTTAAGAATAAATAGATCTTAATATTTAAAGTTCTGCACATTATCTATTTGCCCCCTTTGCCTATAAATTGGTATGTGAAAATAAAGATTTGAATCAAATAGATAAAAAGGTTAGGTATACCTCAGACTTAGCATTTTCATTTTAGTCATTTTACAACTTCTTGGTTTTTCTGCCTTGATGGGAGGTTTGGAGATTAAATGTTTGGGGGCATTTGAATTAGGCAAGAGGTGAAGAGTCATTGAAACACTGAGGCACAGTGAAAGAATCGGAAGAATCTTAGGTCTCTTATATCACTTACCACAATACAAACAACTGGCAATTACATATTTTCATAGTAATCATTCCACTAATAGTAGTTATATAGCACTTAAGATATTTAAGGTAAGATTCTAAGAATTATGTTTGTAACAAAAGATATATTGCATCCATTATATGAATACGGTTAAGAAAAAATATTTATTATTTCTTGTATGCAGTCTTCATAATGAACTAAGCAACATACAAAAAAACTCTAATAAACTGAAGAGAGTATGAATATAGGAGAGTGGCTTAATTTTCCTACTTCTTATTTTATTTTAGCTACAAAATTAAAGGTTTAAAAAGTTTTAAGATTTAAATTTAATATTTATGCTTCCATGCAAAACCTTTCACTATATCCTTTGCAGTTAAATTTATTATAACAAAATAGTACTTTTGGGAATACTGTCTCGGAGACTAAATTGTTTAGAAATATACAGCTTCATCAAAACATTTCTCAGACTGACATGGAGAAGTAAAGAGAAATCGACCGTAAACTTCATGAGGAGAGGCTTACCACCGTGCCACCAGAGTCTGATACATTGCAGGTACCCAGGAAATATGAGCTCAGAGAACAAATATTAAGAGAACTGAAGGTCAAGCATAGGTCCCCTGCTAAACAGGTGTGTGTTGACTTAGGCAAATCACTTGCAAATTCAGATTTCATTGCCCTTGTGCCCTTGTATGTAAAATTGGCTGTTTCCAGTGGATCCTATTAATTGGGACTTTTAATTGCCTTAGAAATTCAAATCAAACTGGCCAAGCCAAACACAAAAGAAAAACAAAAATCGTCAGTTAGAGGGCAGAGTTCATTGACACAGTAGTTCTTGCTTCTTTGTATATCAGGGATTTTTAATACCCCAGATGTCCATCTTTCTTTATTTAGGACTGGTCAAAAAATTCCTAAAAATACCACTGCTTGTAACACATGTCTGCTCATGAAGCAGTCACCAGGGCTAAGGGAATGTAGTGTTCAGCTATACAAGTCCTGTATCATGTGTCTAACCCTTTATAGTGGTCAGGCATGGGAGTGGGAGAGGAAGTCACTCCATCTAAATCCCATGGAATGGTTTCTCTTAGTAAAAAGAGTTTTCATAGATATAGATGATATAGATACAGATAATAGATATAGATATAATATATAGATTCTAAACACATAAAAATAGACAATGTCCATTACAAGGATCATGAAATAAATAGCTTCCCATATTTCATACATAATTAAATATCTAGTTCTGTTTTCAGGACTTAACATCTACTAAATAATTCGTAGGTAGTGATACGGTTTGGCTGTGTCCTCACGCAAATCTCATCTTGAATTTTAGCTCTCGTAATTCCCTTGTGTCATGGGAGGGACCCAGTGGGAGATAAGTGAATCATGGGGGTGGTTCCCCCCATACTGTTCTCATTCTCTTGTGAGAATAAGTCTCACAAGATCTGATGGTTTTATAAGGGGAAACGCCTTTAACTTGGCTCTCATTCTTTTGCCTTCTGCCATGTGAGACATGCCTTTCACCTTCCACCATGATTGTGAGGCCTCCCCATCCATGCTGAATTGTGAATCCATTAAACTTCTTTTTCTTTATAAATTATCCAGTCTCGGGTATGTCTTTATGAGCAGCATGAAAACAGACTAATACGTGTAGTACAACTTTTTATATGATATTCGTTCCTAGTTAAGAGTGCATATCTGAAATGTGAAGGTCAATCATGTCAAAATACCATGTACAAACATTTCATCCAACTGCTGCAGAATACTCATTCTCCTCATCAACACAGGGAATGTTCTCAAGGATAGATCATATGTATTAGACCATAAAGCAAGTCTTAACAAATTAAAAAAATCAAAATCGTAGCAACTATCTTTGCTGACCACAAAGCAATAAAACTAGAAATCAATAACAAGAGGAACTTTGGAAACTATACAAATACACAGAAATAAAACAACATGCTCCTGAATGAGCAAGTGGTCAATGAAGAAATTAAGAAGGAAATATAAAAATGTCTTGAAACTAATGAAAATAGAAACACAACATACCAAAACCTATGGGATAAGATAAAGCAGTTCTTACAGGGAAGTTAATAGCAGTACATGCCTTCATTAAAAAAGTAGGAAGACTTCAAACAAACAACCTAATGACAGAACTAGAAAAGCAAGAACAAAGCAAACAAAAAATTAGTAGAAGAAAATAAATTTTAAAAATCAGCCAGAAATAAATAAAATTGAGACTAAAGAAAAATACAAAAGATCAACAAGACAAAAAGTTGGATTTTTTTTGAAAAGATAAGCAAAATTGACAAACCTTTAGTTAGACTAAGAAAAAAAGGCTCAAATAAATAAAATCAGAGACGAAAAAGGAAACATTACTACAGAAATTCAAAGGATCATTAGAGACTATTATCAGCAATTATATGCCAATTAATTGGAAAACCTAGACAAAAGGAAAAATCTCCTAGAGGCATACAAGCTACTAAGATTTTACCATGATGAAATAAAGAACCCAAACACGTGACTAACCAGTAACAAGATGAAAGCAATAATAAAAAGTCTCTCATCAAAGAAAAACTGAGGACTTGATGGCTTCGCTGCTAAATTCTACCAGACATTTAGAGAAGAAATAATAACAATTCTACTCGAACTATTCTAAAACACTGAGGAAGAGGAAATACTTCCAAACTCATTCTATGAGGCCAGGCTTGCCCTGATGCCAAAATCAGACAAAAACACAACAATGACAACAAAACCACAGGCCCATAACACTGATAAACATAGATATAAAAATTCCCAACAAAATACTGGGGAATTGAATTCCAAAACACATCTGTTGTGCTGTGGAAGAATTCATCATGATCAAGTGGGATTTATCCTAGGCATGCAAGGATGGTTCAACATATGTGAATCAATAAATGTGATACATCACATTAACAGAATCAAAGATAAAAATTATATGATCACTTCAATAGATGCCAAAAAAGCATTCAAAAAAATTCAATATTCCTTCATGATAAAATCTCTCAAGAAACTGCTTACAGGAGGAACATACCTCAAATAATAAAGCCCATATACAATAAACCCACAGCTATCATCATACTCAATGGGGGAAAAATTAAAAGTCTTCCCTCTAAGATCTGGAAAAAGATAAGAATACCTACTTTTGCCACTTTTATTCAACATAGTACTAGAAGTCCTAGTCAGAGAAATTAGGCAAGAAAATCAATAAAGGGCATCCAAAGGGAAAGTAAGAACTCAAATTTTTTTGTTTGCATACAACATAATCTTATGCTTAGAAAAACCTAAAGACTCTGCCAGAAAACTGTTAGAACTAATAAATAAATTCAGTAAAATTGCAGGATACAAAAATTAGCATACAAAAATCAGTAGCACATTGTATGCCAACAGCAAACAATCTACAAAAGAAATCAAGAAAGCAATCCCATTTACAAGAGCTATAAAAATAAAACACCTAGAAATAAACTTAACCAAAGACATGGAAGATCTCTACAATAAAAACTATAAAACACTGATAAAAGAAATTGAAGAGTACACAAAAAGGGAAAGACATTTCATTTTGTATGTTTTGGAGGAATTAGTGTTTTGAAAATGATCACACTAAGCAAAGCATTCTACAGATAAAATGCAAACCTTTTCAAAATCCCAATGGCATTATTCACAGAAATAGAAAAAACAATCCTAAAATGTGTATGAATATACAAAATACCCAGAATAATGAAAGCTATTTTTAGCAAAAACAAGAGCATCATACTACTACACTACGAAATATACTACAAAGCTATAGTAACCAAAACAGCATGGTGCTGGCACAAAAGCAAAAATATAGACTGATAGAACAGAATAGGGGACTCAGAAATAAATCCCCATATTTACAGCCAACTCATTTTCAATACAGGCATCAATCATCTATATGGGGAAAAAGACAGTCTCTTCAATAAATTGTTCTGGGAAAACTGTATATCTACATGCATAAGAACGAAACTAGACTGCTATCTCTCACCATGTAGAAAAATAAAACCAAAATTGATTAAAGACTTAAATGTAACAACTGAAATTATGAAACTATTAGAAGAAAAAAATTATAGAAATGCTTCAGAACATTGGTCTGGGAAAAGGTTTTTTTGAGTTAGACCCCAAAAGCATAGGCAACCAAAGCAAAAATTGACAAATGGGATTATGTCAAGGTAAAAAGTTTCTACACAGCAAAAAATACAATCAACAAAGTGAAGAGACAATTCACATAATGGGAGAAAATATTTGCAAACTATTCAACAAGGGATTAATAACCAGAACACATAAGAAACTCAAACAACTTGATACCAAAAAAAAAAAATCTGATTTAATAACAGGCAAAAGATCTTAATAGACTTTTCTTAAAAGAATACATACAAATGGCCAACAGGTATATTCTTTAAATGATCAATATCACTAATCATCAGGGAAATGCAAATCAACTCACAATGAACTATCATCTTACCCAGCTAAAATAGCTATTATCAAAAAGACAGAAAATTACCTATGCTAGTGAAGATGTGGAGAAAAGGAAATGCTCATGGACTGTTGACAAGAATTTAAATTAGCATAGGCACTAAGGAAGAGAGTATGGAGGTTCTTCAAAAAGCTAAAAATGGAATCACCATATGATCCAACAATCCCACTGTGCTGTACATACAGCCAAAAAAAAAAAAAAGGAAATCAGTATATCAAAGAGATATCTGCACTCTCATGTTTACTGCAGCACTATTCACAATAGCCAAGATATGTAATCAACCTAAGTCTCCATCAACAAATTAATTAATAAGGAAAATGTGGTATATTTACACAATGGAATATTATTCAGCCCTAAAGAAAAATGAAATCCTGTCATTTGCAGCAACATGAATGGAATTGGTGGACATTATGTTAACTGAAATAAGTCAAACACAGAAAGATAAATATTTCATGTTTCCCACTCATATGTGGGAGATTAAAAAATTGATCTTATGGAGGTAGTGAATAGAATGATGGTTACCAGAGGCTGGGAAGGTTTGTGGCGGCAAGGATTGAAGACAGGTTGGCTAATGGGTACAAAAGTCAGTTAGATAGAACGAATAAAACTCTAGTGTTCAGTAGCACAATAGTTAACGATAATTTTTTGTAGACTATAGTTAACAATAATTTTGTGTGTATTTCCAAATAGCTAGGAAGAGAAGAGTTATGATATTCCCAACACAAAGAAATAATAAATGTTTATGGTGAATGATATCCCAATTACTGATTTGATTATTGTATTTCATACACTTGTATCAAAATATCACATGTACACTATAAATATGTATAACTATTATGGGCCCACAAAAATTAAAAATAAAGAAGAAATACCATGGGCAGGTATTAGTCATTTTATGGCATATTTTCTCACTGAAAACAGAAACTGTGAGATACATGTATGTTGTTAGAGAAGCTTGCAGAAAATTGCTTTTCAGTATAATTCTTCTTATCCCAGATACAATCCCTAAGACTTTGTTCTCAACTGAACTTGATTAAAGCTGTGCTTCTACAGTTTGTTTAGCTTGCAGTAACCACACAGGCACACTTAATGCTAACTGCTTTCAAGCAGTGTCTGCGCAAAAACACTCTTCTATACACAGTCTCAATTGTGACCCTCTGAAAGAAGAAATTCAGCCTGAAAGACCAAGGTTTGTTTTCATAAGACCGAAGTCAGTCAGTGATCACTTTTGGATTGCTGTGATGTCTGCTCTAATTTAAAGTTGTGTATTTTTTAAGGCCCATATGTTTTGAGTATGTAAGTGCTAAACATTGTAAATGAGGTTTATAAAGTAGGATTGAAATACATGCCTAGTTAGAAAAAAAAAATCACATGGCCAGAAAAGCAACAGAGATGAAAGAATTCTGGAAGCATCGAGATCACATTTTATTGAGAGAAGTATCACTCCTCCAACACAATCTAAAAATCATTTCTGAAAGATTTTTGTCAGGGTTGCTTAGGCTACAGAAGGAAAACCTGGAGTGGCTTAGTGATCATCTTCAAGTGTATGAAGGATTTCTATGAAATTGAAACTTATTATATTTTCCCTTTCCATGGTGAACTGAATGCAATAAAATAGCATTGAATTAAGTCAGAGGCAATTTAGGTTGGAGGTAATGGAGATCTTCTTGGCTTTCAGAATTGTAACAGAGCAGGATTCCTCCAAGGGAAGGCTGGGACCTCTTTGTTCCTCATGGTCAGGGAAAGAAGAAAGGAGGAGGAGAAGAAGGAGGAGGAGGATGGGGAGGGGAAGGGAGAGGGGGAGGGGGAGGGAAGAAGAGGAGGAGGAGAAGAAGGGAAGGAAGAAAGAAAAAAGCCTGCTTTTCTCAGTTCCCTGAGCTGAAATGGTTGTAACTGCTCTACAAGTACTAGGCGCTAGCTCTATTCCACTGATCATCATTCCTACACATTGTCTCCGATTGTCTTTAACGAGGGAGAACCAGCTTTAGCCTGGACCACAAGATTTCTAAACTACTGCCAAGAAGAGGCTGAAAACAAATTGAATGGAGCTTGGAGCAATATATCCAGGGCTGCTAATGTCACATGTGATGTAACTTAATCCTAAATCACTCAGAATCCAGGAAGTGTGGTGAAGCAGTCAGACAACTGTTTAACTTTGGGACCACAAGGCTGGATCATGTCCTCCTGTGGAGTGCAAGTAATACTAGGAAAGGAAATGAGACTGTGGGGGAGGGAAACACAGCCCTCCTTTTTTCTGGGACCAGAGTCTGCATTGTGATATGAAGGCATGGAAGTAATAGGCTACTTCTGGTGTTAAGATTTGAGGAAACAGTTTCATTAAAGAAAGAAGTGGCCCAGGAAACCCTATCCAAGCCCGTTATAAGCTTTCCTTTCTATTGTAATGCACACTCCAATGGAAGTTAAACCTGGGCATATGGACAAACATGAATTGGGCTACAAATGTCCTGAGATGACTCGAGAAAGAGACCAAAGAAAGAAAAGTAGTAAACACTCAAGGACAAAGAGGGTAGGAGCGGACATAGTGATGGGTACTAGCAATCCATATTTGAAACTGAAAAGCAGATAGGGGAATGGTAAGTGACCTAGGAGAGTGGAGAAAGTGGAAAACTAGCATCTGAATACAAAAAGTACCATATAAGAAACAAGCCGATTTACCTCCCAGAACCCAGGAAAGGCTAAGGGCTGCAGCCAGAAATTGCAATGCCAAGGAGAGTAAGAAATGAGAGACCGAAGACAGCTAAAACATATGAGGCTGACACTTTAGACATAGAGCTATCAGAGGAACTAGTCCCTCTTTCACCCTGTTCAACCATGGTGACTCCTCCTTCTATACCGCTGCAAGAAGTGACAGGTTTATTCCCTGCAGAAATCATACCAGAATGGTCTTGGCTCAGAAACAGGCACAGAGGGTAAGGGGTGAGGTGCAGCACTCATGCCTAAGAGTGAGACCTCTTCACCCATCCTGACTGGCTATGCTCTGCCCATCAAGGCAGAAGATTGAAGAATCTTCTCTAAAGAAAATGATAGACTTGGGGATACCTCAATATTATAGCTGGTCTAGCAGACACAATGCTTTACTGCCTTACTTTGGAGGCAGTCAGAAATCATTCCAGGCCGGGTGCGGTGGCTCACACCTGTAATCCCAGCACTTTGGGAGGCTGAGGCGGGCGGATCACGAGGTCAGGAGATCGAGACCATTCTGGCTAACATGGTGAAATCCCGTATCTGCTAAAAATACAAAAAATTAGCTGGGCGTGGTGGTGGGTGCCTGTAGTCCCAGCTACTCAGGAGGCTGAGGCAGGAGAATGGCGTGAACCCGGGAGGCAGAACTTGCAGTGAGCCAAGATCGCGCCACTGCAGTCCAGCCTGGGCGAAAGAGCAAGACCCCGTCTCAAAAAAAAAAAAAAAAGAAAGAAATCATTCTAACTCCTGCGCAGGCACAGTGGCTCTTGCATGTAATCCCAGTATTTTGGGAGGCCAAGGTGGGTGGATCACCTGAGGTCAAGAGTTCAAGACCCACCTGGCCAACCTGGTGAAACCCCATCTCTACTAAAAATACAAAAATTAAGCAGGTGTGGTGGCATGCACCTGTAGCCCCAGCTACTTGGTAGGCTGAGACAAGAATTGCTTGAACCCGGGAGGTGGAGGTTGCAGTGAGCCGAGATTGTGCCATTGCACTCTAGCCTGGACAACACAGCAAGACTCCATCCCCACCCCCCACCAAAAAAAAGATAAAAAGAAATCATTCTAACTCCAAAAACAAGACCAAAACTCACAAAAAGACATCACCATTCATACACAGTAACTCAAAATAAGAGAGAAAGTGCATGGGGCAGAAAAAACTTAAAAACTAAAATTATTATCCTTAGAAAAATAATTAAAGATATTGAATTCATGAAATAAAACCATGATACCATTTACAAAAACAGTTAAACAGTATGGGAAAAATAAATTT
Organism: Hylobates moloch; assembly: GCF_009828535.3. Lineage (NCBI taxonomy): Eukaryota > Metazoa > Chordata > Mammalia > Primates > Hylobatidae > Hylobates > Hylobates moloch. The sequence continues at coordinate 137,623,652 of NW_026652279.1, forward strand.
AATAGATGAAAGTTTAAAAAATGTTCAAAAGTGAGAAGATAAAGTTAAAGAACCTACAATATAGGATAAAAAGATAAAGAGATCAACAATAGGAGGGAACAGACTAATTTATCCCAAATGTTGACTGAATTTGCTAACACAGACTGGTACCACTTTTGTATATCCTTGGACTTTCAGAATCCTAGATCGTGTCAAAGAAAACAGATAGACTGGGAGTATCTTGAGACCACTGAGTCACATGTGAAACAGGCTGTTCAAAAAGCCACCTTTTGCCTTAACATCGGTCTCAAGCATTACACTTCCCCCTCCAATAGGAAGCCCCTTCTAATCAAAATGCAGTCATCACTAGATTGCATTTTCTGGAGAATTGGGCTGCATCAGCTTATTGCTGAAACCACTGGTCTTTGCCTTCCATCCCATCCTTATGAACTCTTGGAGCCTTAGGATTTTCATTGGCCTCCCTTAGAGAGTCGGATACAGAGACATTCTAGCACTTAGGCATCCCTCCGTGACCATGTTAGAAGCAGAATTATATAGATACTATATTTCAACCAGGAAAGGGTGAAAAATACTCCAAGACAAGGAAAGTAGAAGTTACTTACTAGTGGTTCTGTTTCAGAGGTAAGGAAAATGTAGGTGGTAAGCTGTAACACTTCTTATTAACCAGTTGGTCATTTCCTATTTAAGTGTCAAGCCCAGAAGAATAATGCATCCCCAACACAGTTCAGATCTGCTCTTTAGGAACAGGCATATTCGTATAGCTCCCACTCAGCATCTTTCTGAAGACAGCTAGACATACACACTTTCATGGTTTATTCCTTTGACTTCTATGCTATGTTAACCATTCTCCTTTTAAATTATTTATTATTACTAAAGATTAAATACATTCAAGCTGGTCTTAATTAAGGAAATATAATTCATAGGAGGTAACTTTATTTCCCTCACTTCTAAATTGTTGGAGAAGCCACCTACATATACAAGTGTAGTTCTATTTAGCATAATCTTATGCTAAATTGTTCTCTGGTTTAAAGTACTATGATATCTATAGAGGTTTCATTAAATATATCTTTTCATCACTCTTAAAAGATTCCAAAATAAAAAATAGCATGATACAATACCTTTTAAATAAAAGAATGTATAAAGTTTTAATACTTATGGAATTTTTACTAATGAGAAGGGGAAAGACATCCAGGAATGTTTGTATGTCAGAAAGGTAGTGAAAGCATTTTCTATTTCTTAAACTGTAAAATTGAGGCTGTATTGACTTTTCCATGGCATGAAACTTGCAAAAGCTAGGGCTTTATTTTAATCAACTGATCATAGCCCCCACAGTTAAATAAAATATTTAAAATATCAAGAATCATAATATAAATAAAACGGACAGTTTTGCAATCCCAGCATACATTTCTTAAAAAATACAAACCTAATCTTTTGCTAACTGGACTTTTCCATATACTTTCTTTTGAGAAAAACTTGAAAATTTTTCGTAACTTGTTTTTTTCCCCAGTTTATTTGTATGCCTTATTTCAGCAATTCCTCTGAAAATCAGAAACTTGGCATTGTTCTTTGTGTTTCTGAAAAGAATCCTCCCTCCCACAATTGTTCTTTGGTGAGAAATGCTGATTATGATTTCGCCAAAGTTTTATTAAATGTATCTTTTCATAGCTTTTAAAAGATTCCAAAATAAAAATAACATGATTTGATACAGTAATTTTAAAATAAGGGCATTTAGAAAGTTTTACTAGCAGGAAAGAGGAAAGCCATTTTTTAAAGATTGTTAAGCACTTGCCAGGCATGTTATCATTTTCCACTTGGAGAACATCAATCACGGTAAGGCCAGATCTTCCCCGAACCTTTCTGTCTGCAAACCATTAGTCTGCCTGGCCTCTTATTAATTTAGTTCACTTTGCAGACGGGAATAATTCCCTCTGCTTAAAGAGCAGTACAAATTTTTTCATCAGCCAAAAGCCTAGGACTGTCTTCTTTAAGACTGCCCATTTTTGTGAGATTTTAACCATTGCAAGTGCCAGAATTTAAAGCCCATCAGCCAAACTATAACTTATACCTTTGTCTCAAAAGGATCGTTTTGATCTTCTGGCTGGAAATTTTAATACTTTGAGATATATGTGGTTACATGCATATATATTGTCATACTCAAACTAAACCAGAAATAACCTAATGTCCAAAGATAGAGAACTGCTTATAGCAATTGTGTTACATTCATATGTAATGAGGCATTCTCAGCCATTCACATAATGCTAAAAATGAGTATTAAATGAAAGAGAAAGATGTATAGAATATGCAGTTAAATTTAAATATACGCAAGTATGAAAGCTGTGTGTGAAAGTGAAAAGAGGCGAATACGGTGAATGTGGTGGATATGAATGTGCATGCACAGTGTGTATGTCAGGAAAAAAAAACAAGGGATTCAACATTAAATTTAAAAAGTTAAAAATGGTGAAGATAAATTTTCTGCTATTCCTCCTGTATGAAATATTTTCTAATGTTTTACAGTGAGTGAGTATATATGGCATTGTAATAAAATTTTTAAAAGTAATTTATAACCAACAGGTTCTGTATGTTTTCATTAGAGGTTTGCTGTTTGTTTATTTTGTCTTAGGATAAAAAGGGAGTACTTTCTGTCTGGTGAGTTTGATGAAGACTTGTCTAAAATCAGGAGGAGTAGGAGGCAAACTATTGCAGATCCTGAAGGAAAAGCCTCAATCCACATAGATTTACTCCTTGCTCTGAATTTCCAAGCTGAGAAGAGTTCAACCACACTGACTGGGAAGCATTCAGTCTGGTGTTCATTCCGTCCTCTGTTACAACTGCCATCTCACTTTCAGTTGGGGGAAACTGCTAACTCAGATTAACATTCAAACGGAAAAACAGGATAATAGAACTAAAAAGAGAGAGAAAAAGTGAGAGAGAGAGAGAGCTCTACTGCTGTAAATTGGCTCTCTATCCTCCAGTGGTAGCACAGCCTTCTCCCTAACAAATGACACCAAGTGGTTCCTCCCTTATACTAGCCCCCTTATCTCCCAGACGTCAATGAATATTTATGATGCACATGCCATGGTGTGGGGGTTAAAGTGCAACCCTTCCACTCCTGCACCAAAGTCCAAGTTCAAAATATCAAGGTCGCCGAGTACCATACTCTGCTCACATTACTCTGCTCACATTAGAGTCACCTCAATGCCAAACCCAGTGCCTGTTAGCACACCTGCTTGTATCACCACACTCAGATCTTTATAACCTCCTTTGAGCATGTCAGATGTCTTACTGTTTCCAAAGATGCTATTTGTTCTTTATAGATGTTCAGCAATTCTGTTAAAGACAGGACAGATAGACATGAATAAATATGTCTAAGCCGGTATAAGCATTCCTCCTCCTAAGCTAAAAATGGGGAATCTTATTTATATGTATTTGAGGGTTTGAAGTTGCACAGTGAATGATATTATTTTCTCCAGCACATGTTAGGACTAACTGAAAAAAGCCAGGAGAGTGGAGGTAAAGACATTTTGGAGGATGCGGGTAGCCACAAAAGACATCTTCATAAAGCACTCCAAAGCTAGGCAGAATTACTACAGGCCCAGCAGAGCAGCCACATCACAGGAAAATCCAAGATGTTCAATAAACCAGTTTTACTAGGAGAGAACTTTATGCTGAAGTCCTCTAAATCAATGATCTCAAACTTCACTTTGCTTAAGAACACCTGGAGAGCTTATTCAAAAATCAAATTATCAGGTTTCTACAGATAAGTAGCCTGGGTAGAACCAGTTATCTGCGCATTTTCAGATTTGGCTCTGTGTTTTATCGGGGAACAGAATTGTTACAATAAGGTACCAAATACTGCAGCTGAACAAATGGCCTTCTCTTTCTTTATTTGGGAATGTTGCCTTTTCAAAGAGCAAAGCATGTGCAAAATTCAAATATGCAATTTGTAAAAATCAACTAGTCATTACTAGTTGTTGGAGATGAATATGGCTAGCCAGTCGAGTTCATACTGCCTCTCAAAGGGCTTTATTATAACAAGTGGCAGAACACACTACTTGGCTGGAAAAGGACAGCATCTGCATCGGGACATCCTGGGAGCACAGATGTGTGCTTTGGCTTGCAAAACACTGACTATACATCAGATGTTTTTCTATTATGTGGCCATCGTGAGGATGCTGTAAGCCAGCCATACAGCTGACTGGGTGTTCAGCTTTAGGAAATTGATTCTTCAACCTGAAAAGTTAACCGTCTTATTTAAGAAACATTAGTGAAACTAGAGTAAAATCTTAATTTCTTCAAGCTTTCCAAATGAAAAAGATAATTATTTTAGGACCACTTCTTCCATTCCCCTATATACATGCAAATGTTTTGGAAAAGAACCTAATGCTGGCAGAGATTAAGCTAAGGGTCACTGGTAAATGGCAGTGAAGAGTTCTCCCACCCTCAGCCCCCAGGGCACACATTTGGTGCCAGTAGGGGATGCAATTCTAATGTTATTGCACCAGTCCCCATACTTCCAGATTCTTTTCCTCGCCTACCAGCTAACGAGAAAAAGTTACTGGAATATGAAAATTTATCATCAAAGTAAAAACTTTTCTTTGTTAAAAGCAAAATGTAGTAAATGAAAGATGAAGTCTTGTCACTTTTTGCAAGCAAAAGCAGGAAACTGCGTCAAATTCCTACTTTGTACCAGACATGGCTACAGATCCACTGAAAAGAGTGAGGAGTTAAATATCCCAGGTATTCATTGAGAAAATGTATGACTCTCATTGTAACAATGCAGCAATTTGCTGATTATTTTTCCCATAGACATTAGTCTTGCCATAGTGACTAACCTTTAAATTATCTGGCAAATGTTTCTCTTTAGAATTGTTCCTATTAAAGATAAAATGCTGGCTAATTTCAATAGCAGGAAAGAGCAATTAGAAAATTAAGGAGGCTTTCTCTTCATACTTCCATTTCAGAAGCTCTGTGTTAGCTTAAGTAATGTTTTATGCTTTGAACAGAGCTATTAGCAGATGGCTTTATTTTATGAAAGACGAGTGCATCTGAGGTGCCAACACATTTGTGAAATCGAATTCCAAGTTGCATTAATTAATGTCTATTAATAAGGTATAAATTCTCAGTTAAATACTTATTTGGTGGTACCAAAATAATTATTAATTTAGTCATTGTCAAGGGTCTTTTGGTTATGAGTAGAAGAAATCCACCACAACTAGCAGAGGCAAAATGGAGGAGTTCACTGGACGATGACAGTCTGATCTTCCATACTGTTCCCTGTGTTGGCTGGTTTTCTCTGCTGCTGCATGTGTTTGGGTGCACCATACCACCCCTTCCTGCAACATACCCTCTGAGTTCTAACATCAACCTCAGGTTGTAACATTTGTGAGTCATAAATCCACTTTAACAGGAAGGACAAGCAGATGAGTATACCTTGGGTCAACTGTCTACCTCATAGTCCAATCAGGACTCGATTTAAAAATGCTACAGTTTCTCTGGAAAGAGAACTGGACACAGTAGTAGACACTTGAGCAGTCGTCAGAGCTGTCACTAACTGGTACTTGAGACCATGTGCCACTCAGCCTCACTGCTTTACCATAATCTCACCTGCAGAGTCCACAGGTGAGGATAGGTCATTTCTAACTTCTCTTAAACGACATTAATCATTTAAGAAAACATCTTCCAGGCCAATGATAAAGAACATTACATCTGTGTGTTATGAGATTTCAAAGAAGGCAAATTCCATTGTTAACTTAAAAAGAAAAAAAAAAACCTGAGAAGACCAAAGGATAATCAACATAATGAATCACTCCATTATAACAAAATATTTAATTATATTTCTATTGAAGAAAATAATATTAGCTAGCATCTGTTGTGCCCTATTAATAGCCAAGCACTGTACTAGGCATTAAAATCCATTAGCTAATTTAATTCTCACATGTATATAAGTTGGATATTATTACCCTCATTTGGAGATAAACTTACAATTGAGTTAAATAGTCCACTAAAGGTCAAGTGCTCTGAACAAGCACATATGAGAATCAACTCTGACTATGAAACTTTTGCCACAAGATGCTAGCCTTCTGGGCATTCATCTGACATGAGTATGCTTCTATCCAGTGCTTATGTGGGATCCTGGGTAAGGAAGATGCCAATTTGATGCCAAATGGATAGTGATATTCTACCCCAGTTATCCTGACCAACTATCACTCACTCATGGATTTGACTCTATCATCCATTACTACCCTCCCAGGGCATACACAGAGGGAGAAAGCAAAAAGTAAATGCAGGGATAAACTAAGATGCTTTGGGTTTGTGAGACACAAGTGAATAGATGACAACCTTCAAAAGAGTCATCCAAAATATTATAGGGAATCATTTTACTTCTTGTTTACCTATAATTTTATTCTACTTTTTCATAAAATTATAGATACCAGTATATTACATGCTGATATGGTTTGGCTGTGTCCCTACCCAACTCTCTTCTCGAATTGTAGCCCCCATAATTCCCACATGTTGTGGGAGGGACCCAGTAGGAGGTAACTGAACCATGGGGGCAGGGCTTTCCCGTGCTGTTCTCCTGATAGTGAATAACTCTCACCAGACGTGGTGGTTTTATAAAGGGAAGTTCGTGTGCACAAGCTCTTGCCTGCCACCATGTAAGACGTAACTTTGCTCTTCCTTCATCTCCTGCCATGATTTTGAGGCCTCCCTAGCCATGTGGAACTGTGAGTCCATTAAACCTTTTTCCCTTATAAATTACCCAGTCTCAGGTATGTCTTTACTAGCAGTGTGAAAATGGACTAATATACATGCCTACATACTAAAGAGCCATTTAATTCAGACTGATCCAAGGATAACCTGTTGATATGGTTTGGATGATTGTCCTCTCCACATGTCATGTTGAAATGTTGGAGGTGGGGCCTAGTGGGAGGTGTTTGGGTCCTGGGGGTGGATCCCTTATGAATGGCTTGGTGATAAGTAAGTTCTCACTCTATTCGCTCACATGAGAGCTGGTTGTTTTAAAGAGCCTCGCAACTCCTCTTCTCTCTCTTGCACCCTCTTTCTCCATGTGACATGCCTGCACCTCCTTCACCTTAGGTCATGAGAAGAAGCTTCCTGAGGTCTCATCAGAAGCCAAATAGATGTTGGTGCCATGCTTGTATAGCCAGTGAAACCATGAGACAAATAAATCTCTTTTCTGCAGAAATTACCCAGCCTCAGATATTTTTTATAGCAATGCAAAATGGACTAACACACCTATCTAGCAAGTCAAAGGAAAAGCAGCACAGAATCTTGATAGTCCTCTGAATAGATATAACCTAGATGACTAGTCCTTGAATGAATGAGAAATGGCGATGCTTATTGGGTTTATTTTTGAATCATCATTAATGGGGGAAGGAAAAACTTAATTCAATTTCCCAAGCATTCATAGAACACTAACTACTAATATATAATGCACATTATATGCATCTATCAAATGCTGCCTTAGATAGTGTCATTGCTAAAAAGGAATTTACCCAGTTTATAATATCTTATAAGACTGAGAACATAAATAGGCATAAGGCCACAGAGAAGCAAATATTAAGAATAAAAAAGGACAAGAAATAGACTGAAGGAATACAATAATCCAAAATCGATCATTATCTTCATATGTTTCATTTTGTTTGCTGCTATGAAGGTCTTTGTCATTGTCATTATTCATTCAATAAATATCTATTAATATGTGCCAGAAAATGTTCTAGGTCTGGGAATCCAGGGGTAAAAACAATTAGAAGTGGCTGCTTTCTTCATAGAACAAATACGTCATTTTCTTTATTTGTTATCAAATCCATGGAGATTCCTGATTGATTTAAAATATGCATTATGTGTAGCTGATCTTCATAGATGTGTCTCTCTTGCCTTTGTTTGGTGTCTGTTGTACTTCCTGTGCCTCATTATTTATCAAGAAACCATTCAAACTGCACAACGGAAAATAAAAGATAAAAAGGAGGAAGAGTTAAATGAAAAAAGAAAAAGCCAAGTGTTCCCATCCAGTCTCTGTACATCTCCCCTCTGGGTTTATAAATATTTATTTTGCACTTTCTGTGTTGGAATTAAGATCACTCTGAGTTACCCCAGGAGTTACGTCCAGATGCAGGAAGTGGTGCTGTCAGCCTAAAGTCGGTTGTGCTTCCCTTAGCTATGAAGTATTATAGGAACATGTGTGCTTTCAATCGTATCTAGGACTAGTCTTCAGAGTAAGCTGTCATTTTTCCAACAGAATTTCAAGCTATTCTTCTTGAATGCAATAATAACTAAAGAATACAAACCACACACGGGGAAGTATAGATACCTATTATCTGTTAGTCCATCACTGCACTCCTAGTGCCTGACAGAGTGCATTGTAAAAAGAAAGTACTCAAAGGAAATAATAAAAATGGATCCAGAGTTTATCTATATACAACCACTGAAGGATCACTTACTGACCTCCCACTATGAGGTTAGCTCTATCAACTTCTCCAATTTCAATTCATTTTTCCATCCCATTTCTGTCCTTTTGCCTGTTTCCCAAGTCTGTTTTATTTTATGTTCCAAGACTCATAATGTACAAGTTAAGCTACTAGCTGAATTCTTGTCCCTTTACTGTTTCCATCTGGTTCCCATCCTTTATTTTGAGTTTTGTATTGTTGTTTGCCGTTTTGTTTTTGTTTTTTTTTTTTTTTTGTTCTCCATAAAGTCTCTGTATTCTGCTAGGATTCCTTTAATTTGTTACTCTCTTATTTTTTTTAAGTGATATTTCCTTTCAACCCACCAGCAATTAACTGTTTAAAGTTAAACCTATACCCATATGCAATATACACAGCATGTTATCTCATATGTATGATATGGAAAATCAGATCAGGAGAGTGAAGTGCAGATAATGTTATTTGTTCAGCATTGAGGTATTGCAGACTGACTTGGGTCTCTTCTCCAATCAAGAGTTATGGGAAGTGATATCCTCAAAGTCATTCATCCAGCAGTATGACCCCACAAAGCCTACCTGGGATCCACAATCTGCTGTCTTCCAGACATACACCAGGTAGCATCTCTGCACACTTGTCCTGTAGTTAGAAATGAGCATTAAAGGGTATTTCCTCCCAGAGGAGCAAAAACATCTAATGAATGCTGGATGGCAATAATAAATAGGCTTAAATGGAAAAATAGGCCAACTCAGGAATACTTTGCCTCGAATAAAAATAGAAATAACTAAAATGGTTTTTCTTCTACAAATTGCACGTGTGGTTTTCCCCTTTACTCTCTTAGTAGTAAAGATTATTTTCTCCTGAATGCAATCGTTTGTAAATACCAAGAAACCTAAAAATATATCTGTTTGTAACAGGGATTTCTTAAAATACTCGAAATTAGGTTTTAAGAGTTGTCAATTGGCTTTATTTCCAAGACCAAATTTCTGAGTCAAATTCTTTAACTTATTTTATACGTAAAGATTTCAATATGTACTCCAAATAATTGAAATTTTATGTTTTAAACAGTATAACACCTGAATAAAATGAATTCTTTAACATTATGAAATATGCTGTCATTGTTTACATTTTGTAAAGTATAAGTGCTGTGCAACTTTGTTTACAGAATCTAAATAAGGTCTATATGTTAAAATTGGCTGATTCATCTCTTAAATAATCTAGAGGCTCTTCCCTGACCCCATTCTAACACTTTTACAGAGAAAAAATGGACCATTCATTTCATAACATTTTCCCAACTGTTTGGATTTTGCTAATTGCATACTATGGAAAAACATTACACTTTAAGTTTTAGTTATTTTTTAGAAAATAATTTCTTGAGTCAGATATCTATATGCAATCTCTTTAAAATTATAATCCCCAAATCTATGTTCTGTACAGGCCACCTTAATGTAACATTTCTAAAAACCTATTTAGTAAACCATTTCATTACTGGATTAAATATATTCATGTGGCAAAACATTTAGCATTTCCACTAGAATCCTTTGTTCTCTTTTGAACATGTAAAGAAGGAAACACTATTTGTGTGTCACAGTTTTATTCCACACCTCAAACGTTCTTGCTACTCTGCCTTTGCTTATTGACATAGCATTTGAAAGACAAAATGTGGGTCATGAGTTAAAGTACAAGTTGAAATGCGATAAAGTCTTTTCTACTTACAAAATACTGCCTTGTCCCAGACCACCTCTTTTACCCCTCTTATCCTAAAAATACAAGTCTTGTCTTTACTATTTTCCACTGTGTATATCCTGACCAAATCCTTGTGGTTCCCCATCTGCAAGTACTCATGACTTTAACTAGAGTTGAGTCTGTGTATTTAAAGGCAAAATTTAATTATATATTTATAGAGTATTTTTATCCAGGCCTCAAAATTATTTCTCTGGTGCACCAAATGTTTTTAAGGAAAACGCAATTAAAGTCTACCAAAACTTGGCTTTTGTATGTGCATAAGTTAACTGTGGTAGGCACCAGAAACACTAAAATTCTTTATTCAGCAAGGGACCAATCTGTATAGATAAAACACATTCTGGGCACGAAACCTGATTTCAATTGTTGGTTGAATCCACCCACCTTCCTTTGGCAACACATTACCTGGTACTTTTGGACTCTAGATTTTATAAACTTATGGCTAGTTAAGGATGAATTAACTCACATTATGTACTTTATTTAAATTAAAGATAGAATGTGGTTCTAATGTCAATTTTAACGTCTAAATAAGGTCAGCAAACTCAAACTCGTGGCAGGATTTTCTTTATAATTTGTCTCTGCTTCATCCACTGCATCTCCTCCATGCTCTAAGCCATGGTAGATGCCACATGTCTGTAACATCTTATAATAAATATACCTTTTATTTGCATCAGAATTCACATGCTAATTGCAGAAAAGTTTCAGGTTCATTGCAATTGCTCTGGCCTGAAGGAGTCATCTTTAATGGTTTTCTGTTGTGTTTGCTGCTTTAATTTATGGCTCCCATGGCAATCAGTGCTGCTCTCCTCCTGCGCATGCATTATCAAATATGCCTTTTGCAGCTGCTTGGGATGGTCTTAGGAGAGTAGAAGGAGGCGGGGGTGCCAATTACTTTCAGTTTGTAGACAAAGAAAAGAAGAACTTCCTGGCTAAGTTCTACGTCAGGATGCATGCCTCTGATCTTTAAGGCGAATGAGACAAAAACCTAACCATAATTTAACAGAGTAGCATGGGTATTATCCCAGCTTGCACAGAAACCATGTTCAGACTAAATAACCCACTAATTGCTTATGCTCAGTATGGAGTCAGCCCCCACATAAACGATTTACAGAATCCACTATCAACTTTGCATTGGCAACAAAGCAACCTTTAAAACAACAACCAAAGCTGGCAACTGGCAACTGCTGACTAGGGTGAGTTAGAACAATGTGGGAATGGTCACTTCTGGTACAAGCTGGATAAAAGGAGAAGGAACAGATGAGCAATTTAAACTTCCACATATTTCATCCAAGTTAGTAGCAAAACATGGCAGTCTCATTGGCCCCTGGAAAATCCCAACTCTATTTGTCAAAATCCTGGAAGTTCTGAAGTTTACCCAAAGAAAGAGAAGGAAGCTAGCAGCCTGTTAATTGGTTTGGGTTTTCAATTCACAAGGCAGCGGGTAATATTCACTCAACATCTTCCACTTTATATATCTTGAACGCATACTGGCTGCTCTTCTTATGAACTGCCACAGCGCCTAAGATTAAGCTTCTTGTTGCATTTTACGACCATCAAGAAGAAACAGTAGAATTGTCTGGATGCTCTGCACTCATAAAGGAAACTACTCATTATCCATTTTTTTTTTTTTTTTTTTTGAGATGGAGTCTTGCTCCAATGCTGGGCTGGAGTGCAATGGCAATGGGGCGATCTTGGCTCACTGCAACCTCTGCCTTTCAGGTTCCGGAAATTCTCCTGCCTCAGCCTCCTGAGTAGGTGGGGCTACAGGCACCTGCCGCCACACCCAGCTAATTTTTGTATTTTTTTAGTAGAGACGGGATTTCACAATGTTGGCCAGGCTGGTCTCAAACTCCTGACCTCAGGTGATCCGCCTGTCTCAGCCTCCCAAAGTGCTGGGATTACAGGCATGAGCCACCGTGCCCGGCCTCAGTATCTATTTCTTTCTGCCTGCTAAGCCAACATGCCTCACTCACTATGTCTAACTTAGCCTCTGTTTGTCCCCTCTAATCTAGGAGAAATTCTTCTTGCTAACCTATTATCTATATAATCTTTTTAAAAATATTTACTTTAATTATGGATATATAATGGTGGTATATATTTATTACATAATATTAATCTGCCTTAGCATTAAATTAGATTATTAGATTACAAAGAAAACAGAAATCTGAAGAACATTACTATTAGTCCAATGCCATGCACCAAGTCAATCCTTAAAAAACACAATTGGACAATGAAAGGCAACCAAAGGTCTTTGTGATCCATGCCACACCAGACAGCACAGAGAACATCGAAGCTCTGAACTCAGGGGCATTTGACAATTTACTTCTGCTTAACTCATCTATTTTGTAGGAGAGAAAGAGAAATAACAGGCAGGTGGCATATAAAAAAATAAACAGTTCTCAACAAAGAAGATAGCTAAAAAAAGATGATCACAATCCCAAGGAACACCAAAATGAGAATGCAATGAACCCAGAGGAAATACAGGTATTTCCAGTGGGAGTGAAGCAACAACCTGCTGCCATTATGTTTCTCTTTGCCTTGAAAGTTCAAATATTTGTGTTTCTCTGAGACTGCTGATACAAATGCAGCTGATGAGACTCCTTCATTTAAGGCAAAAACTGACAGGCCATTGAAGGTGTCAAGAGTTCACACTGCTTCCACATGAACCTCAAAAATCAGAGTCACAAATTATTAGGGCTGGAAGACATTTGGAATCACTGAATCAAACTCTTTATATCACATTTATCCAGGGAAGGTAAGTGATTAAGTGATTGTCCAGCTATCTGGCAAAAGAGACAAGTCTCACACAGACACCCAGACCCTTAGGTCAGTCCTCTCACAGGCTGATGATGGTACATTCTTTTTAAAATCACTCACACATGTGACCATAAGACAACAACAACAACAAAAAAAAAAAAAATGAAAAGAAAAGCCAGAACATTAAAGGAAAACTGTAAAATGTGTATTTGGTGATGATCCAGTTTCAACAAAACACATCCATACCTCACTCTTGATGTGTAGATAGACTGACCTCAGGACCAGACATGCAATATCGTACCCGGTTTCAACAAACTCCTGGGCATACGTCAGCGCTTCCAGCAAGAAACTAGCAGTCATCCTTCACAGCATACTTGATCCTGCCTGGTGAACTCTTTTCCTATTTCCACATAACGTAGGGTGAGGACACATGTGTTCTGCTTTGTGTTTCTTCATAATATGTCATGTCTTCAGAAAACAAATTTGAGTGTAAGAAAACACTTTAGTCTCCTTAAATTAATGAATGTAGTTTGTAGAAGAACAAATTCATTTTTTTCTTTACCCAATTTGCATAGTAATGTCTGAGCACAAGCAGCAGCTCACAGATTTATACAAGGGCACTGAAAGAAAAATAGGCTTTCCAACCATTATCTTCCAAAATCCTGCCCCCACACATTACCAAACAAAAATAGACCTAGTTTATCTAGAAACCTGAAAGCATGTACTATATCTGTCTACTTTATCCATCTCCATTACTACTATCACAGTCTAAGTGACATCATCTCTCTAAAATCATTTTTTTCCTAATTGATCTTCTTGCTTTTACTTTTTATTCCTTACCATCTGTTCATCATTGAACAGTTACATTCCTTTCTTTTAAACATAAATTGAACCTGTTTTTCCTGGATAAAACCCTCCAAAGTCTTTCCAACACGCTCAGAATAAAATTCAAATTCATTAACTTAGCTGGGAAAGGAGGTTGCAGTGCTCCAAAAAGAGTTAGAGGAACTGAATATCACAAAAACTCCTTTATTCTTGGAGTCTATCTTGGATCAAATGAAGCTTCTGAACCCAGAAAACAAACCCTATTTTGTAAGTAATATTTCATAGAACATTAAACATTTCTGTGCTTGCATCCCCTTTGCTGTCCCAGGCTTTATCCAGCTACTGTTTGACCACTCTGGATTCAATCTGCTCAAAGATACACATATCAAGATCTTTTTTTTTTCTTTTTTCTTTTTTTTTGAGACAGAGTCTTGCTCTTTCACCCAGACTGGGGTGCAGTTGGCACGATTTCAGCTTACTACAACCTCCCCCTCCCAGGTTCAAGCAATTCTCCAGTCTCAGCCTCCCAAGTAACTGGGATTACAGGCATGCACCACCACACCCAGCTAATTTTTTGTATTTTTAGTGGAGACAGGTTTTCACCATGTTAGCCAGGCTTGTCTCAAACTCCTGACCTCAAGTGATCCACCTGCCCTGGCCTCCTCCTGAAGTGCTGGGATTACAGGTGTGAGCCACCGCACCTGTCCTATTTTCTTACTCTTGATCTTGGAAGACAAAAAGAAACAGTTACATACTCCTGAGTCCAGCATAATAAGAGGATGGTAACGTACAAGGGACTCTACCTCAGAAAAAGGGGGCGGGGGGCGAGTAGTATATCTGAGACAGGATCAAGACTTTGTATTCTAACTACCATCAATGCTTTTAATGCAAATATTAAAAACTTAACAAAGAGGGAACCAAAGAGGGAAGCATTTCTATACGTAAGTGAACACTGAAATCACTGATGTAAGTTAGAGGCATGAGAGCAGCTGCAGTTAGAGCCAGAACAAAAGAGCGTAAGCAGAACTCTTTGTGGGTCAACTTACAGCTGAGACGAGTCAGCAGTTATTCCTTATCAGTTAAAAAAAAGTCTGTTTTACTTTCCTTTCTGCCATGTAACTACAGAATATGAAACCCGATATCCCCAGATAAGCCCCTGAAAATCCCATCTATAGTCCATTACACTCAAACTGGCACAATTGTCCCATAGAACTGATATTTACTGTGTTTGAATACACAAAGATATTAACTCTCCTGGTCTTAAAGTGTGAAACTTGCATTGGTCTTATCTGAGTTCCTTCCTCAGGAAACTGACCATCAGACCTCTCAGATAGTATGAAGGAGCTGACACTTACCAGGTCACTACATCTGGACAATGAGATCCCAGACCCCTCACCCATCATGACTGTCTAACGAACCACCTGCCTCCTGTTGACCAGCTTCTTTTGCTTAGCCCTCCTACACTTAGCTACATTCTTTCCCCTATTGTACTTGGTCAGAGAGATGGGTTTAAGACTGAACTCCCATCTTCTCGGCTGCACTACCCAATTAAAGCCTTCCCTGGCAATACTTATCATCTCAATGACTGGCTTTCTGTACAGCAAGCAATGGGACCCAGACCAAACCCTGGCACTTCAGTAGCAATTCCACAGTTCCCTAGGATCAACCCATGGGAAAGTAGGCATTCTTCCTGGAGATCAATCGTTTTTTCTACCAACTGTAGAGAAACTCTTTCCTATATCCTTCTCTCATTACCTGTTCTCATGCATGAAGATAACCAATAGTTTTGGAAACTAGACATGCTCTGGCCACTTCTTCAAAGATTATGATTTGATACATATATGGTCCCAGAATTTTTTTTAAAAAAACTTCCTGCACCATTCTGATGATCACCCCGAGATGAACCACAACCCAGCAGAACTGGAGGGACAGTGCAAGGCTGCACCCATCTTAGCCAGCAGAGCCACTTCCACATCTTGAGATCCGACAGCCTCTGCTGCCCCCTGGTGGTCACTACTAAACTTACCACACCCCTCTCTCGTTCAATAAAATCAAGAAATACCTATTGAGGACCATGTCAAAAGTATGACATAAGAAGCTGTGACATAATGCCATATAATATATTTCTTCACTCATGTTTTGGAAGTCAAGAAACATTAGTCATCCTCCTTGAAACAGCTCCAAATACCTAACTAAACACTTATATATGAAACTGCCACTAAAATTTTGATTCAAAATGCAGAGAAAGCAAAAACTAATCTGTTCTAATATAGGAAATTTAAAACAAAACCTATACAGAGAACCAATAATAAGTACAGATAAAGTAAAATTGATTATTTTCTTATCAATAATAGTATTTTTTATCTTTTCAGAACAGATACTTTTTAATTTCTTAAATTCCTGTTGTAAAGTCTGTTTTGGTGCTTCTGACCAGCCTAAAGTAAATATACTAGGGTCTGAAACAGAACTAAAAAGCATGGAATCTGGGCACTCTTTCAGATATTTAGTAAATTTCATCAATCATTTCTTGTTGTTCATCAAACTGGTCACAAAAAACGAATCACAGATAAATTACAAATTTTTTTTCAAGCATCCCTGAAAATTGCCTCTAAATTACTACTCTCAACTTCTAGAATTAGAGCACTATGACATATTTTCTAACTTATCTAATATTTCTTTTCCTTTGACGGGGAGTCCACTAAAGAATCATTTTTGTCAGTGTGTGTCTCATCTAAAGATGCATTTACTAATAAGATCATTTTCACTTTGTGGGCAGACATCTGTTTCCAATTCAATTTCTGGAAGCCAAGCAGAATTCTGAGCAACTCACAACTATTTGACAGTTCTCCATCTTTGTCTCTGCTAGTAGAAACAGCCTTCTTAAATGTTCAACCCTTCCAAATGAATTAATAATATATTTATGTTCATGTCTAATCTAGTGTTCTCAAACTGGGATATTTTCTAGTCAAAAACTTCCCCACAGCTGTTTTGTAGTCCAAGGTGTTTGCTATATTATTTTTATGTGGCTGCATATCATTATAAACATAAAAACTACATTTTAATGTATCTAAATCTGTCTTTGATGCTCATCTGTCCTTTGATGCTCATAAATTGAATGTGCACTCAGGGACATGTGGGTGTCTTTTCACTATAATAAGCTGTAGTGAAATCTAAGGAGTTCTGATGGATAACCTTGGTCTACGAGGGGGTAATTTTGATACATGAGTATCTCTAGGATGCTGGAAAGTTCAATATATTATCTTGAAATATATAGCTTGAAAGTTCTAAAAGTTTTGGGGAATTTAAAAACTGCCCTACATACTTCTTAGATCTTTAGATCTATGACTGCTAAGAATGAAAATGTATGGAATGTGTAGAACATATAGAGACACCAAGAATAAATTACTTAGAATTAGAAGCCAGTGAATGAATGAACTGGCACTGACACAGACAAAAAGCGGCTGAGTTTCTGACTGTTTTGAGGTCAGTGCAAGTTTAGGATCAAATTCACCCAGGCACCAAATGGATTAACTGTTATTTTTATTTTCTGGATCTCAGTGTATTTTCAGAACTGAATTTTTCCTTCCTGAATGACCTGCTAGCTCTTTCTGCCTAGAATGCTCTACCCTTTCACGGTCACACCTGACCCAACTATGAGTTCCTGTTCTGCCACCCACCTGATCAATCCCTAATTATTTCTGAAACAGCTGGGACACACCTGCTCTGTGATTTGTTCCTTAAGCTGAGCCTAACTGTCACTGTCAGTGATTGAATTTTGTATAATTTGATCATTCTGGACTAGAAAATGGTAGCTTTTCACTTTTCAATCGTTCCAATTAGTCTAATGAGCAACTTGGTGGCACAGACTTTAATTTTTAAATCCTCAGCACCAGAAATTGTGCCTGACACATAATGAGTGCTAAGAAATGATTGGTTGAATGAATATAGATAGCACACCATAAAGGCAAAGTCAATTTCCTCTGCACATAAAATTAAAGATTATTTCTACAAACTTTGAGCATTGTTGCAATAAGGAAATACGCCTCTTATTTGCTTTTACAAGTTTAATTCCGGGAGCAGTTTTGTTTATGCAAATATTTGCCTCTATTGTCAAATTCCAGCTAAAACAATTTTTGTTATCTATGGTTGTTGCACAAAACTTCCAACTTCCAGTAGCAAAGTTAATTAAATAGAGTATTTTTTAAAAATTTGTAACAGGTTTAGTGTCGATTAATAGGTTTTGACCTATTGTTTTTTCTAAACTTAATTCCCAGAACTTATCTCCTTAAGTGCAATGCTTTATATATGGTAAATGTTCAAACTTTTATTACGTATTTAAAGTAATAGGAAAGAATAACTTGGGTAAATTAGTTCCTTGCTACTTTACAGCAATTTTTGCCTCACTCCACTGATTCCCTATTAGATAAACTTCTTCACTACAAAATCTCATATATTTTTGATTGATGCCCATTCTGTAATGTTATCTACCCTCCAAGATCCCTGGGAGATAGAGTATTGGAATCTAACATTCAAGTCGTGCTTGTCTGCCTAGAGGCTCGCATTCATCAAAGTAAGGACATAAAGTACATTAAAATAAACTCTACTACAGCACAAATTTCTAAATCGGACTATTCTACACATGATCCTGATTCTAATCTTCTTTTTTCTGGAAATTCAGAACACCTAAGCTAAGATCAGGTGAAAAAAATGAAAATTATAACACGAGGAGGAAAAGGGGCTCATAGGATATTTGTCAAAAGGCCATGCAGCTTTTATGATTATAAAAGCATTTACCTCTGGAACAGTGAAGATTACAGGAGACCACCATTTCATCTGTCAGTCAAACTCAGAATGGCTCTGTTTCAAACTTCTGTAGCTGACTCAAAATGGAATGGCCACTATTCCCAAGCACCACCTGCCATAACTTGGTATTTTTCCGTGCTTAATGAATCACATTTATTCTCCTGGATTTGGGAGAGTTGGAATAGAAAAGCACAGGGACTAAGATTCCCCTGCACTGAGTTACATTAAAAGCTGTACCTCACAAAGTCCACCTATCACTGTGTCACTGTTGATGGTTCCTCTGGCTTTATCTATATTCCTGCTTCAGATTATTTTTAGCAAAAATTTAAATGATGTTCAGGGGCTCGTTGGTAAAAGAAGTTTAATATGTAAGAATTGAAGTACATATTAGTGAGAATGGTTATGGTGATGATGGTGATATGATGGATTCATGCTGCAATCCTGATTTGATTTGCTATAATTAGGCTACAATTTGGTCTATAGAGGACTAAAATCCTATTTGAAGTATAAGTGCATCGCAAATGTGGTTTGTGGTTAAAAAACCTGACGATGTAGATAGCCAATTCCCACCAACTTATTGGGGTTACTTATTTGTTTTTGTTTGGCTTTATTTTTCTGTTTTACTCCTTTCTCTCATTTTTGAAATTATTTCTTAGAGTCAGTCCCAATTTCTTTGGTTTCTATTTACTAGGTAGTACTCATATATTTAAATATATTTACATATATTGTTATACATATATATATATATATATATATATATGAAAGAGAGAGATATCTGTAAAACTGTGAAGCAACTTCTGAACTAATTTAAGAACTAGAACATCGCTAATTCTGTGTATACTACCTGACCCAAAGAAAATCAGCTTCCAAATACAGGCCCTTAATTTTGCAGTTTTTAAAAATGGTTTTACCATATGTATACAAACCTCTAAACTATATATTTCTATTGATTGAAATCTTTAAGAAATGATATTAAACTTTACATTATCAAGGTAAAATTGCATCAGACAAGGTAACCAGGCAAGGAGGACTTTTTTCAAGATGACCACAATAGGTTCATAACTATCGCAATATGGAATGTAGAGTGAACTATGTTGAAACAAAAGGCAGGAGAGATTTTCAACACTGGGTCAAGTTGGTGCAAAGGTTCTGAAGGACATAAGCCTGGAGGTTACTAAATGCAGTTAGGCCATCTATTTTTGCTAACTGGCGTGAACTGAGGGAGAGTAGAAGTTAGGCTCCTACCTCCCACAGAGACTGAGAGATAAGGGCCCTATCTTTTTGGTGATTATGTTTCAGAGAATAACTCCCAAATCCACGTGAAACACATTGCTACGTTGTAAAACTGGCAAGAGGCTGGGAGATTTACATCTTAAAGGGGCAGAGAAAGAATTTACAATTTCAAGTTTTCTGAAATAAACTCACTAAGAAAAGGGAGATCAAGGGCTTAGGTCAGGAAGAAACCTTTCTAAAGTTTAGTCAAGCTGAAAGGAAATAGACCAATTGGTCTAAATATACTTCTAAATCCTTGTTTTCTCAATGTTACATTTCAAAGAGATTTACCCAATGAGTATGAAGAACTGTAGGTCATTCATATTCACCCCATTATAATATTGCCTCACTTTAATATACCACATTTTAACACCCATTTTACTACAGATGAATACTTGGATTTTTTCTTTACTTTTTATTTAAGTTCTGGGGTACATGTGCAGAATGTGCAGGTTTTCTACATAGGTATAGATGTTCCATAGTGGTTTGCTGCACCCATCAACCCGTCATCTTTTTCTTTTCTTTTTTCTTCTGTTTTCTTTTGATTCTATTAACAGGGTAAGTGTATTCATTTGCTAGGGCTGCCAAAATAAAATGCTACAGACTGGGTGGCTTAAACAATAGAAATGTATTTTCCCATGTTTTTGGAGTCTGGAAGCCCAAGATCAAAATGTTGACAGATTTGGTTTCTCCTGAGCCCTATCTTCGCTGGCAGGAAGATGCCTTCTCAGTGTCTTCACATGGCCTTTCTCCATGTGTGAACAACTCTGTTGTCTCCCCTGTGTCCTCATCCCCTCTTCTTAAATGGACACCAGTCAGATTGGCTAGGGCATTCCCTAATAAATCCATTTTAAATGAATTTCCATTGGAAGTCCTTACCTCCAAACATAGTCACATTCTGAGGTACTCAGAGTTAGGGCTTCAACATATGAACTGTGGGGAGAGAGTTTAGTCTGCAGCAGTATTTTTGTGCTCATGTACAACATATTTTGAGATGTTCTGCATGTTTTTACACATTCCTTCTAGTACACATAGAACTATTTCCTTGGGATGTCTACTTAGAATGAATGTTTAGATTGTCTGGCACTCTTGCTTTTCATCAGCACTTAATATTGTCAGCATTTCCACTATTTGCCAATCAATACAAATTCTTTATATATTCTGGGAATTAATATAATTAATCAGTGGTGTATGCTACAGATGTCTTCTCCCAGTTCTGTTGCATATGTTCCACTTCCATGATGTCTTAATGAAAAGGTGTTGTTTTTAACACAGTACAATTTATCAGTATTTTCCTTTATGCCGTTTCTTTCTGTTTCATTGCTGTTGGAGTCCTAGTTAAGAAAATTATTTCCTACTTCAGTCATAAAAATTCACCCAAATATCTTCTTCAAATGTTTTAAAGTTTTACCCCTAATATTCCAGTCTTTAATCCACCTGGAATTGATTTTAGTATATGGTACGAGGCAGGAATCCAATTTTGTTTTTTTCGCATAGAGATAAACAAGTATTCTGGCCCCATTTATTTTCTAGTCTACTCTTCCCTAAGTAGTTGCAATGCCATGTGTTATATATAATTTCTGTATATTCATGGGCTGCTTCTGGCCTATTAGGGGCAATTGAATAGCATGCTTCTTGCAATATTTACTATAAAATACTATGACAGATGTATCCTGTTAGCAAAAAATAAGGTGGACAAATCAATCTTAGATGTATGCAGTGGGAGTTCACACTCTGTGTGGATGGAATAGACATGGGTCTAACCACTTTGGAAAACTATTTGAGATTATTTTATAATATTGAATATATTCCCTCTCTCTGACCCAGCAGTCCCATTCTCTGTTGTGTGCTCTGGATCAGAAGTTCCAGTGTGGTCCCCAGGAGTGTCAGCATCAATGTCACCCTGATATTCAGCATTAATTGAATAGCATGTCTCCAGCTAATACTGTGGCTTTATAATGAGTCTTGGAATATGCAAGGGGATATTCCCACATTATTTTTATTCTTCAGGAAACTCCTGTTTTTCAGCTTTTGCTATGCCAAATAAATTTTAGAATCTGTTTTTCAAGATGCAAAAATAAAATCTGTTGGGATTTTGATTGAAATTTCCCTGAACCAATAGAATCAATCTGTGGAGAATGAACAGTTTTATGACATGGGGGTTTTCTGTATGAGAAAATTGAATATTTCTCAATCTATTCAGCTTGCATAGGTAGTAAATAAAATTTTTGCACCATATGTGTCTGTATATATGTATACATATATATATGTATATACATATATATAAACAATGAAGACTTCTTTTACATTTAAAAAATTTTATTCTTGGTTACTCTATATTTCTATGTTAATATACCTACACACATTTTTATTTGTTTTATATTTTCCTGATGTTTTCATATATATCTTCTAACCATTTATTTTCAACTTTCTACATCTTCATGTTTTATATAATTAAGATCGACGTATTTTATTCAAACTGGCATTTTTTTAACTGGCAAGTTTATTCTTTCTTAACTTAATGTGATTACTAATATATCAGAACTGATTACCATTTTCACTATGCTTTGGAACTGTTCCATTTCTTATGCTTCTTCCATTTTCTTTATCTTTCAATTAATTATATTTTACTTTGTTCACCTCTGTTTTTCTTTCCTTTTTCGAAGCAATTCGTAACTTACATAACATATTCTAATTTTGTAACTGGCTACTATTAAAATGCTGCCATGGGCACAAAACTGTAAATCAGTTTCTTTATCCTCTTACTGAATAATTAAAAGACTTTGAATAATTTAGCTCTGATAATATTTCTGCCAATGATAATTTTATCCTTAATTTTGATTGCTTTTAAAAATGAACACATCATTATTATTATGTTATGAAGACAATGATTGGCTCTAATTATATGTATACATGTTTGTGTGATGTCCTCTCACATTGAATAGTGACTGACCAGTGTGGTCAACAGAATATAGCATAAGCCATATAATGTGACTGCCAAGAATAGGTTATAACAGCATTCTAACTTCTACCTTGGTGCTGCTTGGATTACTGGTTCTGGGAAAGTCTGGCCATCACACTGTGAAAACATCCAAGCACTGTTAGGGAAAGTTAGTCCCAACACCAATTTCCAGCTGTGTGAGTGAGCCACCTAGAAAGTGGATCCTCTGGCCACATGTACACCTTTACCTGCCTGCAACCCCAGCTCACATATGACTGCAACCTCATGAAAGATCCCAAGCCACAACCATCTGCCCAAGTCACTTCCAAATTCCTGATGCAAAGAAACTGAGATAAGCAATGGTTATTGTTGTTTTAATACCACGTTTTGAGCTAATTTATTACTCAGCATTAAATAGCTAATGCAACATATTTACCAGTTTCTTTTCTCACAATTCTTTTTGCATCTTCCCTGGCGGGTTATTTTTCTTCTTCTTGAAGAAAAACTTTGAACATGCCTTTAGTGAAGTTAGTGCTAAATGAACTTAGATTTTCTTTATATGAAAATATATTTCTTTCAACCCAGTTATGTTGTGTGAGTACTTCGAAAGATTTATTCTGCTATTATTTGACTTCCAACTATTTAAGAAGGCTGCTGGAAGTTCAAGTGTGGTTCTTTGTAGGTTTCTTCTTCCTCTCTGGCTACCTTTTCCCGAGGTTTTCTATGGACTAAGGTGATAGTTTTTCAACTATTCTGCTTTGAATAGTTGAAATGCGGTGTACTCTGTGTCTTTGAATCTGGCCAACGCCTTTTGGAACATTTCCCCTCTTTCATTTTATGTATTCTTCTAAGATCATGATAAGATATATCATTAAACTGTCCCATTCAATCTTTCATGTCCAGGATCATCACTTTACTACTTTCCTCTTTCTGTTTTCCTATGTTGCAGCCGAAGTAATTTCTTTACCTCTGTCTTCCAGTTTTCTCATTCTTTCTTCAGTTATATTTTATGTGTTGTTTAATCGTTCCATTATGGTTTTCTTTCAATTACTGGTGTTTCTTTATAAAAATTCTACATTTGCTTCACATATGCTGGTCATTTTGGTTTCAAATATTAAGTTGAGGTACTTGCTCTCCATTTTTTATTTTTACGAAAAGCGAATTCATCATTTCCTACTTTAGTGTTTGCTATAAGTCACTAATTAGAGACGTCTGAACTAGCCAGTAATTTTCCTTTAGGAAACATGTAAATATTTATATTTAATAAGCATAAAACTACAAAGATTTCTTTTTCATGCAAATTTTGCTGTTGTATCATTCTATATGTTTATTTTATTAGATACATTGGATTATAATTTTACCAACTTATTATGCTTTACTATTTGTTTCCTTTTTAATTCCTGATAGTATTTATGTCTTGTTTTTATTGTGTGACCAAAGAGTTAACAATTTTTCTAGTCTTTGTGCAGTCTATGCACTTTTAAGGGTGCACTTTTCCATATAAGCATATTTTAATAGCAACATGCAACTTTCGAAAGTAGCATATTATTTTTCATTCAACTAAAAATATTTTCTAATTCTCATTGTGATTTCCTCTATGACCATGAGGAACTTAGAAGTATACTTCTTGGCTCTCGATATATAGCTATTTTTAAATGGATTTTTTTCTTAGATTTGTAAATTAATTATACTTTGGTTAGAAATTACAGTCTATATCATCTCATTTATTTGAAATTTTTGAGACATGATTTGTGTGGCAGCATATGATCAATTTGACTGCCCCATTTGTCATCTTAAAAATATATCTATAGTTATTGAGCAGAGAAGTATGTTTTAGGGGGGTTAAGTCTGTAATGAGTACTTAAAATTGTTATTTTTTACTGTTTTTCTCCACTTGTTTTATTAGTTTTTTCTGTTGCCCACGCTGGAGTACAGTGGCACTATCTCAGTTCACTGCAACCTCCACCTCCCAGGTTCAAGTGATTCTCCTGCCTCAGCCTCCTGAGTAGCTGGGATTACAGGCACCGCCACCAAGCCCAGCTAATTTGTATATTTTTAGTAGAGACAGGGTTTCACCATGTTGGCCAGGCTGATCTCAAACTCCTGACCTCAGGTGATCCAACCTCCTCGGCCTCCCAAAGTGCTGGGATTACAGGCTTGAGCCACGGTGCCCAGCATGTTCTATTAATTATTGAAAGACATGTTTAAAATTGTCCATTATCATTTTAAATATATCTATTTCTCATTTTAGTTCTGTCAGTTTGTTTTGCATATTTTGAGATCACATTATTAGGTTCATACAATTTATTATTGTATCTTCCTGACTGTCTTAGTCTTTTTGTGCTGCTATAACAAAATACCTGAGACTGGGTAATTTATATGTAACATACATTTATTTATCACAGTTGTAGAGACTGAAAGTCCAATATCAAGGCACTGGCAGGTTCAATATTGGGGGAATGTCCTGGTCTCTGCTGCTAAGATGGTGCCTTGTTGCTGTGTCCCCAAGAAGGGGTGAATGTTGTATTCTCACAGTGCAGATGAGATAGAAGGGGGAACCTAAGCTAGCTCCCTCCAGCCCTTTCCTAAGGCACTCATCTATTCTTGAGGCCTATTCCCTGATGACTTAACCACTTCTGAAAAGGTCCGCCTCTTAATACCACCAAAACAGGGATTAAATTCCAACATGTAAACTTTGAAGAGCACTCCGACCACAGCACAGGTGAATTTTCAGCATTGTGAGTAGCTTTCTTACCTCTAGTAATGCTTTCTGACAGCTATTCCAGATTTTTCTGGGTTACTATTATATGCTATCCCTTTTTTCACTTTTTGGATCTATGTTTCACCTGGGTCTTCGCCTGGGAATTCTTAGCTGCCTCTTTTGTTCACTTATTCCTATAATCTGGTGCGCACACACACACACACTACATATCTCACACATAGCACACACACATCATCTACACATCTACCACATGCATACACACCATATATCACACATACATACACACACCCCACACATACACACACACACATACACACACACATCTCCAGCTTTGCTTGTCTTCTCTAGGATAGTTGATCCATATCACCTAGAAATGATCAAAAACAAAGCTATTGATTATAGTCCCTTTTCCTTTTTCTCTTATGAATTTTGTACATGTTTTACTTCTTAAACATTGCATATATACAAAATACTTCATTTTATTGCACTTGGTTTTATTGTGCTTCACAGATGTTCCTTTTATTTTAAACAAATTAAAGGCTTATGGCAACCCTGCATTGAGCAAATCTATTAGCACCATTTTTCCAACAGCATATGCTCACTTCATGTTTCTGTGTCACATTTTGGTAATTCTCAAGATATTTCAAACTTTTTCATTATTATTATTATTATATACATTACGGTAATCTGTGATCAGTAATCTTTGATGTTACTATTATAATTATTTTGAGACACCACAGACTATGCTCCTATAAAATGGAAATCTTAATCGATAAATATTGTGTTCTGACTGCTTCACCAACCAGCTATTCCCCACCATATCTCTCCCTCTCCTCAAGCCTCCTTATTCTCTGAGACACAATAATATTGAAATTAGGCCAATTAGTAAATTAGTAATTCTACAATAGCCTCTTAAGCAAAAGGAAGAGTTGCACATCTCTTGCTTTAAATTGAAAGCCAGAAATAATATAAGTTTTGTGAGAAAGGGATGTTGAAAACCGAAACAGGCTGAAAGCTAGGCCCCTTGCATACAGTTAACCAAGTGATGAATGAAAAGGAAAAGTTCTTGAAGAAAATTAAAAGTGCTACTCCAGTGAACACACAAATGATAACAAAGTGGAACAACCTTATTGCTGATATGGAGAACTTTTGAGTGACCTTGATAGAAGATTAAACCAGCCAGAACATTCCCTTAAACCAAAGCCTAATCCAGAGCAAGGCCCTAAATGTCTTCAACTCTGTGAGGCTGAAAGAGGTGAGCAAGCTGCAGATAAAAAGTGTGAAGCTAGGAGAGGTTGGTTCATATGATTTAAAACAAGAAGCCATCTCCATAACTTAAAAGTTCAAGGTAAAACAGCACGTGCTGATAAAGAAGCTGCAGCAAATTATCCAGAAGATCCAGCTAAGATAATTGATGAAGGTGGTTACACTAAACAACAAACTCTCAATGTAGATAAAACAGACTTCTGTTGGAAGAAGATGCCCATCTAGGACTTGAATGGCTAAAGAGAAGTTGATGCCTTGCTTCAAAGCTTCAAAGGACAGACTGACTCTTGTTAGGGGCTAATGTAGTTGGTGACTTTAAGTTGAAGTTAATGCTCATTTACCATTTGAAAAATCCTAGGGCCGTTAAGATTTATACTCAGTTGAGTCTGCCAATGCTCTTTCTGTGGAAAAACAAGGCCTGGATGATAGCACATCTGTGTACAGCATGGTTTCCTGAGTATTTAAAGCCCACTGTTGAGACCTACTGCTTAGAAAAAAATATTCCTTTCAAAATATGAATGCTCATTGAAAATGCACCTGATCACCCAAGAGCTCTGATCAAGATGTACAAGATTAATGTTGTTTTCATGCCTGCTAACACATCCATTTTGCAGTCCATGGATCAAGGAGTCATTTTGTCTTTCAAGTCTTATTATTTAAGAAATACATTTTGTAAGGCTATAGCTGCCATAGATGATGATCTCTACAATGGACCTGGGCAAAGTAAATGGAAAGCTTTCTGGAAAGAATTCACCATTATATTTGTCACTAAGAACATTCATGATTCAAGAGAGGAGGTCAAAATGTCAACATTAGCAGGAGTTTGGAAGTTGATTCCAAACCTCACAGATGACTTGGAGGGGTTCAAAACTTTCATGGAGGAAGTAACAGCAGATGTGGTGGAAACAGAGAGAGAACTAGAATTAGAACTGGAACCTCGAGTTGTGACTGAATTGCTGCAGTCTCATAAAACTTGACAGGATGAGGAGTTGCTTCTAACGGATGAGCAAAACAAGTAGTTTCTTGACATGGAATCTATTCCTGGTGAAGATGCTAGGAACGTTGCTGAGAAGACAACAAAGAAATTAGAATATTACATTTACTTGATAAAGCAGGGTGTGAGAGGATTGACTCCAATTTTGAAAAAAGTTCTACTGCGAAAAAATGCTATCACTCATTCACCACATGCTACAGTCAGATCTTTCATGAAAGGAGGAGGCAATCAATGTGGCAACCTTTATTGTTGTCTTATTTTCAGAAATTGCCACAGCTACCCCAGCCTTCAGCAACCACCACCCTCACTAGTCAGTAGACATCAACATAGGGGGAAGACCTCCACCAGCAAAAAATTGCTACTTACTGAAGGCTCAGGCGATCATTAGCATATTTTAGCAACGAAGTATTTTTTAATTACAGTATGTAAATTGTTCATTTACTTAGGTGTGAAATAATGCTACTGCATAACCAAGAGACTACAGTCTAGTGTTACATAACTTTTACATGTGCTAGGAAAACAAAAAATCTGTGTGACTCACTTTATTACAGTATTTACTTTGTTGAGGTACTCTGGAACCAAACCTGCAATAGCTCAGATGTAGGCCTGTAGTTACTTTATACTTTTATGTAATAATATCCAAATCTGAAGTACTGTGTTTCTAAATTATTTTTGTTGTCATTGACTCTCATATATTATAATTTTTTCTTGAATTTTACAGAATTTTTTTTGTCTATATTCAATATTTATTTGAATTTACTCCACGGATTCCTTAAAGACTAAAATCAGAATGCTTCTCTCCTAAAGGAATTAATACATTTATTTCTCCTCAAAGTAACCTGGGTCCCCTTTGAGGATTCTAGTTTATATTAGGAATATCAGAATTACCTTCACTCCCTGACATTGATTCTAATATCTAGGTTCCTGTTCTTTTTATTGGTTTGGGCATTTGATTCCACAGTACGTCTAGCTTTTACGTGTGTTTGTCTCACTATTCTGTGTTCTAGTTTTTAATTTTCTCAAGTGTCCAGGAATATATATATTGAACATAGCATGCATTTTATTTATGCATGATTGAGTTGTATTGAAAAGGTGGTTTATTCAGAATCAGTCATCTGCCATACCACTTACAGCTTCCCTGCTCCACCTTCATTTCTCCATCCCGGGATTTTACTCTCTCTTTAACAGCAGATAGATCCATATTTCTAGGGAAATCCTTGTTAAAAGGTAACCAACTTCTCCCTTATTCCAAAAAGTCCCCAGTATTTTTCACTTACTAACTTACAATGGAAATACATCCCAATAAACCTATGGCATATTGAAAATATCATAAGTTGAAAACGCATTTCACACATCTAACCTACTGAACACCATAGCTTAGTCCAGCCTTCCTTAAACATCCTCACAACACTTACGTTATTTCCCATAGTTGGGCAACCTCCTCTAACACAAAGTCTATTTTGTAATAAAGTTTTCCTATCTCGTGTAATTTATTGAATTTGGTACACTGCATCGTGCAGTCTCTGTTGCTCCTCGTTGTGCTCACAGGGCTGACTGGGGGCTGCAGCTCACTGCTGCTGCCCAGCCTCATGAGAGAGTGTCGTATCACATTTTCCTAGCAGTAAAAAGACCAAAAATCAAAATTCAAAGTATTGCTTCTGCTGAATGGATATTGCTTTTGCACCATTGTAAAACTGACAATTACACATTAAACCATTGTAAGTTGAAAACCGTCTGTACTCAAAAGCCGACTTATACTATTTCAGGCAAAGACCTCTGCTTCATCCCATTCCCACCAAACATACTACCCATTGACGATTCCCCCGAGCATGGATGAGACTGAAGGCCTGGGAGGATCACCATTACAGTGTGGTAAAGACTCTCCATTGGAAGAGGCATAGCAAATGACAGACAGATCAGGGAAGCTGAAGAATAAGTTCAATATGGAATCTATTTTGTAGTATTAGGTTCCCGCTGAAGGAGGATGAATTGTTCAGAAAAGTGAGTGAATTGGAAAGATTTTAGATTTATCTTCAAAGGAAAAATACCATGACTATCTGCTTTGAAATCTGTATGAAGACTAGAAGCAGGATTTGAGCTAATATATTCCAGGTTCCAAATTCTTCCAGTGAAGGGAGGCTACTTTACACATTTTATTTCCTTAATACATATAGAATGGAACCTTGGCTTTTGGTGAAAAGCCCTGGGCAGTTTTTTTTTTTTTTAAGCTAGTTAAGATGCTTTTTGCAAAAGAGGTCTCTTCATTAGTAACCAGCATCACTGCCATGCTTATTTATATCTGCCTTCTGAGTGGCTGGAACAGAATTCCAACCTAATACCATTTCTGCTTTCAAAGGACTCTATCTTCTAGACCTCATTTAGCATAAGGATAGAGAAACACAGATAAATGTCTTATCAGGCGAAAAAGTAATTTCATGTTCTTGCAGTTCTTTTCTCTGTCTATTCAAATGCAAGATGCCCTTTCATCTTCTACAAACGATTTTCTCTTAATCCGCAAGAAACTAGTTCATTCTTTCTAACAACATCATTATATTTTGAGTGAATTATCACAGAACAATTAAGAGCTGTTCTCATGTGGCACACTTATCTTAGGCTGTTTGTTTCAAAATTTGATTCAGCTGTGCCCTCCACTATTTCCTCATTTTGTTGAATGCCTTTGTCAGCTTGGAGGAAAGAAAATAACACAGTAGGGGGCAGGGCAAGAGTCACTGTATTATAAGACATTATTGCCTTTGGAAACAATGTTCTCCATTGTAGTTCAATGAGCTAATAAGAAATGCATTATTTTGTTAAAAGGCAGTTGTTACTATCATCACATCAAAACATCTTATAACATTAACTAAGCTATTGCTCTGACACTTTCGTACATAAAGCAAAAATTGTTCATAAAATCATATGTTGTCATGGGTTCCATTTTCATGCTTCCCTTTAGAAATTTTGTGTCTTATTACACAACACATGACAGAGTGATGACTTTTGAATCCTGAGATTGAAACTCTATTAAACACAAATGGTATTAGAGAATATAAATTCATTTCTGTAATTTGCAACTTCTGCATCTACAGAAGAGAGATTTTTGAAGTTTATTTTGACTAAAAGTAATGCAGCTAGCTCAAGGCTTCACAGAAGGGGACAGCCTGAAAGAGCGAAACATTATTACAACTATTAGACAACCTTAACTTAGTCTTATTTTTTTTTTGCCCCATAATTCCATTAGGCCATGACAGTAAATAAATAAGTCAGAGAGCAGGAGATAAAATATACCTTTGGTTTATGCTGGATGCTTGCTGTTTTATAAATCCACTTATTATCAGAGAAACAAAATTTCTCATTAGATCTTTTCTTAAGAGAAGCCTTGAGCAGCATAGCTGTATATAGACCATTTTCTAATAAGCATTGAGAAAGTTCTTTGCCCACTGAAATGGTTTGGCTGTGTCCCCACCCAAATCTCATGTTGAATTTTAGCTCCCACAATTCCACATGTCATGGGAGGGACCTGGTGGGAGGTAATTAAATCATGGGGGTGGGTCTTTCCCGTGCTGCTCTCATGACAGTGAATAAGTCTGATGAGATCTGATGGTTTTATAAAGGGGAATTCCTCTGTACAAGCTCTCTCTTTCTTGCCACCATGTAAGACAACCCTTGCTCTTTCACCGTGATTGTGAGGCCTCTCCAGCCATATGGAACTGTGAGTCAATTAAACCTCTTTCCTTTATAAATTACCCAGTCTCGGGTATGTCTTTATTAGCAGCATGAGAACTGACTAATACACTCACTCAGACGTTTTCTGATGCTTATAACATGGCAGCATGAAGCATTGCCGGTATCTCTTCCTGACACTTTTTACCACATGCAATGGAGGTAACACTAAAGGACAGATGTGATGTCAGCTATCCAGGTGCAGAGAAAAAAGTTATATCTTTACATTAAGCAGATCCCTAATCTGGCTTTGTTATCACCGCTAAGTAACAGGGCACAGAAGCTCACTGTACTAAAATATAGTTAGAGCAAATTCTGTATGTTAATTCATTACCACATCTTTAGTAAGTGCCTGCCATGTGTCAGAAACTAAATTAACCACTGAAAACACGAAGTAAGACATGGTCCCTATGCTGAAGTACTCAGTGCTTAGTCGAGGAGACATACATGTTAAGAAACAATTATATTTCCAGTTTGGATAAGAGGGTATAGATTCTTTTCTCCCAGCTCCTCCCAACTGAACACAATTATAAACCCTGGAAATACAAGAAGCAACCGAAGGAGAACTCTGAGAGGTGGAAAGTGGAAGATGAACTGGTTAGTGATTCCAAGACAGGTAGGAAAATAGAGTATCCAATGGTCTTACAACCCTCTACCCAACAGAAAAAGGCTATCCAGTCCTAGCATGCCAAATTCCCAGTCTAGCAATGGAAGGCAACTTAAATAGGCTCATTCCTCTCCTGAATCAAACAGGAGTCCTCTCTGAAGGATTCCTCCTCTGAATCAAATAGGCAACATATACAGGGGGGTGATCAAGCCTTGTGCTGAAAATATGCAACTGAGGAATATGCGCTCCTTCTGCATCAGGCCTGAGACCCTCCTTCCCCATATGGAGCCACTGAGCAGTCAGGCAGCACCCTCAAAGGGGATCCAGCCACAATAAGAATTGACTTCAGAAGCACTCTTTATCCCCTGGAAGAGGGAGAGACTCCCTTCCCCTCCTAGAGGCAGGCAGCTCAGTTGTGGGAGATTCCTTCCTCCTCTGAGTAGCACTAGCAAGGTCCAGTGGGAGCCCTAGTGACACCAAATAAACCAAACATAAAAATAGCAGTGTAAAGGCTCTAATGGTTAAATTGTTTACAAACTAACGAAAAAAGCAAAAAAAGAAAATAACAAGTGTTGGTGACAATGTGGAGAAATTGGAGCCCCTATATATTGCTGGTGGAAATGCAAAATGATACAGCCGCTGTGTCATCCAGTTTAGTGGTTCTTCAAAAATTAAACACAAAACTTGCCACCTGGCCAAGCACTTCCACTCCTAGGCATATACCCCAAAGAAGCAAAGAAAGGTGTTCAAACAAAACCTTGTACACAAATATTCATAGCAGCACTGTGGAAATACTCATATGTCCATCAACTGATGAATGGCTAAACGAAGTTTGGCATAGCCACACAATGGAAAATTACTCAGTTATAAAGAGGGATAAAGTTCTCATACACGCTATAACATAGATGGACCTTGAAAACATTATGCTAAGTGAAAGAAGCTAGTAGCAAAAGATCATACATTCTGTGATTCCATTATCTAAAATGTTGAACAGGAAAATCTATAGACATAGAAGTAAATGAATGGTTGCTTAGGGCTGGGTGATGGGGAGACAGGGAGTGATTCTCAAAGAGAACAGGGATTCTCTTTGTGTGATGGAAGTGCTCTAAAATTGACTGTGGTGATGGTTGCATGTATAAGTGATTATACTGAAAACTATTGAGGTGCACAATTTTTTAAAAAATTAAATTGTTGCTAGAACCACAGCCCACAAAATAAGCCTAGAGCTGTGAGCTAAACCTAAGCAAGTAACTTCTTATTAAAATAAAAGATTTAAATAGGATCTAGAGTCTCCTAATACAATTTTCAGAATGTCTATGATACAATTAAAAGTAACCCACCATGCCAAGAAAAGACAATCAACTAATGCCAGAGCCAAGATGAATCAGACACTAGAATTATCTGACAAGGATTTAAAAGCTGCCTTCATATAAAGGCTTTAACAAGCAATTGAAAATTATCTTGAAATCAATGAGAATATAGAAAATCTTAGCAAAGAAAACCGATCTCTGAAAAAAATATTTAAGAATTTAAGACTTGTCTGGGTGCAGTGGCTCAAGCCTGTAATCCCAGCACTTTGGGAGGCCGAGGCGGGCAGTTCAGAAGGTCAGGAGTTTGAGACCAGCCTGGCCAATATGGTGAAATCCTGTCTCTACTAAAAATACAAAAATTAGCCAGGCATGGTGGCAGGTGCCTGTAGTACCAGCTACTTGGGAGGCTGAGGCAGGAGAATCGCTTGAACCTGAGAGATGGAGGTTACAGTGAGCCGAGACTGCACCATTGCACTACATTTAGCCTGGGCGAAAGAGCAAGACTCCATCTAAAATATATATATATATATATTTATTATATATTATATATATTTATATGTATTATATACATATGAATTGAGTTTTACTCTGGGAAGTGAAGAAGAATGGAGTAGAGGGAGATTCTCACTTTCACACTTTCACCCTATAACCATTTTCACTGAGCATGATCTATTTTTTTAAATAAAATTTAAATTCAAACTCTATAAAATTACCTAAATTTCATTTTGAAAATTGAAGCTAGTACTAAGATCTCTCCCTTTTCTGGTAAGTAGCTGAGATACCTACCTGTTCATGGTTTTACACTGGAGTCACAAAGAATGAATTAGTAGCTTTCCTCATAAACAGGTCTATGAGGAACAATTTAAAAAAAAAAAAAGAAAAAAATACAGTACATATATTTCTAGTAACAAGTAAAGTCTCCTGTTAAATTGGCCGAGTTGAATTCTGAGAGTGCCAATGTACTGTGCTAAATTACTGTGTTCAGTGTTTGGAGAAGTAAAGAGTTAAATATTTTTATATTCTTGTCTTTAAATATTGAGTTTTTGCCTTTGACTACATATTTGTTGTTTTAATAAACACTGAATATTATAAGTTGAAATTCCTTATGTCCTTTGTATCCTATTGTCACTTAAACAAGCAAAAATGTGTGGCTATGAATAAATTTTTCTAAGTTACCACCACATACAAAGCTCTATGTTTAAGTATTAATATTATTGAAAAATTCATCTTTGAGACATCATCATGTCTTAAAATATTACCACCACCTGGGGGAAATTGCCTATTTAATTGTGTGGAATTCAACATTGAAAACATGGCTAAAAATGATCAGTATTGAACATGGTTCTTCTCCCTGTGGAAAATGGATACTGAGCTCTACTCTTTTAATCCAAGTAAGTGGAATTGACTGAAATCCCAGAAACAGGTGCTTCTGGAGAACAAAAAGAGCCTAGAAAGGACATCCTTTGTATATTTCTTTCTCATTTATATTTGTTACCTCCATGCCTTCTAAAATTCTGACCAAACGTGAGAATCACAAGAGTCACTCGCCTAATTACTTGTACCTGTAGTTACACCATTTAGAGTCAAGCCTCCAGGTTCAGTAATTAGATCACTAGAAACGTCACACTTTCCCCCTTTTGTTTTTACCAGGAAGCAACTAAGAAAATGGCACCATTGTAAAAGTTATTTTTTTGCTTAACCCAGAGGGAAGTACAGAAAGGAAAGGACAAGGAAAAAAATAGGATTTTCACAATGCCAGAATAAATACTGTCACTCCTGTTGGAGGCATCTGCCCTTCACTGCAGCAGCAAGAGCCTCTGTTTGTGCCCAAAACATCCTCACTATGGGATGCAAATGCAGATTTTAATATTTCTGTCAGAGCAAACTATAAATATAAAACTTAACCCCCAAAAGGATTTGTCACATCAAGTGAACATGAATATTTCAATTTCTGGATCCATCACTTACCAGACACTATGTGTCTTAGAACAAACAAGTTATTTCTGGATAACTGTCTGAGTGTAAAGTGACAGAGGTAAGATGAGTTGCCATTTTAGGAAAAAAATAAAATATATTAAAAAGAATCTTCAGTTAAACTAATTCAAACAATGCAGAAGCGTATAAGGTGATATTGTCTCCTTGTCATCTCTTCCCAATCAGTTGTCATTTCCAGACTTAACCATATTAGCAGTTTCTTATCTATCTTTCCAGAAAAATATATTTACACATTATATGCATTGTCCTTTTGTCTGTACCAACGCTTCTGTTTTATAATTTTCTTTTCTTATTAACCAATATATTGGTCAATTTTTCATCAAAGTAGCTAGATGTACCCACTTCTGATCACAGTTGCGAAACAGCAGAATGCATGAATATTATTAGTACTTTTTCTATTGATAAATACTTGTATTGTTTCTGCATTTGAACTTCAGTGAACATCTTTGCACATATATATTTGTATACCTGTGGAAATCAAACTGTTAGATAAATTCCTCTGAAAAGTGGGATTTCTGGGTAACAAGAAATCATGATATTTTCAACTTGTCTTTGAACAAGACGTGGAAGTACTTATTTCTTCTAGCCAACTCTGGCTATCATAAAATATTTTAGTGTTACAATATGATAGACAAAAATGGTGTCTTGTTAAGTTTTCATATTATGAGTGATTTTAGCATCTTATCATATGCTGGCTATTCACTGTTTGTAATTTTTTTCTGTGAAATGTTGCTTCAAGTCTTTGCTCATTTTTCTATTGTAAGAACTCTGTGTATTAAGGAAATAGAGTGTGTGTCTGGCATATATTTTATATTTTGCAAATATTTTCCTCAGTTGTCACTTTTTTGTGACAGAAAGACCCAGTTGCTCCTCTGGAGTGTGTACGCTCAAGAATGATTAATCTGCATAATAAATTTATTACTACAGTTATTACCAAAAGATGTTTTATTGACTACAATATTTCAAAAATTAAAAAAAGAAAAATTGCAATTCTTAATGTGGTCCAATTTATGGATTTTCCTCTCTTTGTGGGTTAGAAGAAGTCTTTTCTAAAGAGCTTTTAAAATAAAATAATTTTTTTCTGGTACTTTTAGAATTTCGTTGTATTTATATACTTACTTTTTTTTTCTTCCCTGAGATAGAGTCTCGCTGTGTCACCCAGGCTGGAGTGCAGTGGCATGATCTTGGCTCACTGCAACTTCCACCTCCTGGGTTCAAGCAATTCTCCCTGCCTCAGCCTCCCAAGTGGCTGGGATTACAGGTGTCCACCACTACACCCAGCTAATTTTTGTGCTTTTTAGTAAAGACAGGTTTTCACCATGTTGGCCAGGCTGGTCTTGAACTCCTGAACTCAGGTGATCCACCTGCCTTGGCTCTCCAAAGCATTGGGTTACAGGCATGAGCCATGTATTTATATACTTATATTTCTGGTATTTATTTCAGAATAAAGCTTCAAGTAGGGATTCATCTTTGCTTAAAAAGACCTAGTCAAAGGCCCAACAGAACTTTCTGCTTAATCTATCAGTTCTTCAACAAATTTAAATATCTTCCATAACAAATTATTAATGAGTATATTTCTGAATTTCTGTTTTCTTGATCTAGTTATCCATTATTAGCAAATTATTTTAGAGTAGCTCCATAGTACTTTTAAAACAACAAAAATGATTTCTTGTTAATTATATTTCAGTATCAAAATATTTCAAAATATTCTCACATATTAATTTTTAATCTGATTTTTTGTCAAGTTTTAGAAAAATCTGTTGACATTTTAATTGAGGTATAGGGAAGTCTATTGTTTAATTCTGGGAAAGTTGTCAATAATAATTTCATTTTTCTATCCAAAAACAGGAAATGGCTTTCCATTATTTAGAAGTTACTTCCTATTCTTCAAGGGAATATTAAAACTCTCTTCATATTGTGTCTGAACATTTTTCATTGGGTTTATTATTCAATATTTTATCTTTGTTGTTATGATGGTTATAGTCTCTCTTCTCAAAATGCTGATAAAATAAAAATGAAGAAGCTATATAACTTGTCAACTTGAAAAGCTCAGAGTCTAATTAGGAACTTGCAAACATGTAAAAGATAGTATCTTTGAGAAAATAAAATATACATACAGAACGATGTGAGAGTTCAGAGGAAAGAGCGGCCAGCTCTGCAAAATAAGTTTCCTCCCAGAAGACAGCATTTGGCCTGGGTCTTTAAACATGAATGAACCTTTGCCTCCACCATCAAGTGCCTGAACATCTGTAGCCTAGTCTTCAGCATCCTTCTGACCATCAGAGTCATCATTATTGTGGTCACTGGCTCAGCAATGAGCTCTCAAGCAATTTCACAGATATTAAAAGATCTTGTTGATGACTACCATCCACTGCTGGCCCTGCATGCTGGGGCTGCTGGCCCTGTTCCCTTGACACCGCTCCTTTATACATCAGTTTAAAAGCACATATCTGCTTACAGTGGGATTGAATTATGTACATATGTTTGCTAAAAAAAAAAAAAAAGATTGAGTAGAATCTTTGGGGCAATAAAAAAGGAGAGCTTTGCAAGCAGAAGGACAAATGCAAAGACAGGGGAAGGAGAGGAGAGGGCAGTTCAGGTGAAATACTCCTGCTGGGATTTCAGCATGGCTGAAGATGGAGTGTATGTGAAAAGAGGTTAGAATCTAACTCCTAGGGAAATAGCCTGGGCCACCTACACATTGTAAATGGTCTTGTATCCCAACAAAAGAAATTTGGAATAAATTAAATGTATTTTCTTATTGTAAGTTGACAGGTAGGTGTGAAGAGATTTATCCAAAATGGAAAGAGAGACACATGGCAGGGAATTCCAGCAGAGTGGGGAACTCTGCAAAGTGGGCAGAGTGAAGTTTAAGCATAGTGAATCTAGGTTCTAGCAGCACATCTCAACGGTAGCACAGCTCGTAACATGTAGAAGGTTCTCATTAAATATTAAATGTATCAATGAAAAATAAATAAGATTATTTTAAGAGTCAGGTATTTCTAGAAGTTCATAATTTGTAAACACTTTGTCTCAAGGTTTAAACCACTCATTCTACACAACCACAAGATTTCCTAAGGTATAGTATTTTGTCTAATAAGCATGGCAACATTAAGGAACCAGAATGTGAAATATTGCTCTGTTCTGCAATACAGCAGGAATTAAGTAAATGAATTAATGTTGTCAAATCACTTGGGATGCTGCTTTGCACAAACTAAGTGCTGTACAACTGATATAACTGTTTGCTAAGTAAATAAATAGTGAAGACTTGGATGCAAGACTGGGATAAAAATTGTGAAGTAGTAAACATTTAAGTAAGACCTCAGTTCCATCTTCCTTAACTACTTATTTCCCTCTAGACCTCCCCTATGTTTGCCTCATCCCTTCCTTTAAAGTTTCAAATATCTCTGTTAATCAGCATTTTAAAAATTCACAGAAAATGGCATACATACCAAAGGAATGTGTGCAGAAATAGAGGAAGGAAGGGGCTTGTGTCATTTGACACATACAAGGAAGCTCGTGCAATTGGGCTTTTGTGAGTAAGGAGAATGACCAGAGATGGGCAGGGTTCAGTTCATCCAGTTTGTGTGGACCACATTTAGGAAGTCTGGATTTGATGTTGAGCAATGGGAAGCTAGCAAGGGGACTAAACAAGGGAGTTACGTGCTTACAATTTCATTTTTAAAATGGGTCCTTTCAGTTCAAAGTGGAGAACAGATTGGAAGGAATAAAGAGTAAATGTTAGGTAGCTATTATAGTCAAAGTAAAAGAAGATGGTGCCTTGGACTACGGTAGTAGCTGTGGAAATGGAAAGGAATCCCAAGAGGTTGAATTTGGGATGAATTCATATGGAGAGTTGAAGACAGCACAATGTCAAGTATAATGACTAGGTTTTGTGACATGAAAAACTAGGTACCACTTCTTAAAACAGGAAACTTGGGAAGTACAGGCTTTGGGGAAAGGAGCATATGATCAGCTTAGTATATGCAAAGTCTAAGAAGTTACCTGGGTCTGGAGCTCAGCAAAGTCTGGGCTAGAGAAATGTACTTGGGAGTTGTAACAGCCCCTTTTGTGCATCTTTACAACCTTTCATCCCTATCTCTTACACTGGCCAAAGTTGCTACAACTATGGCTGGTATCCCATATCCAGGTTTCAATCAGATTTTCACAGGTCCAACCTGATAATGTCTGATAATGCCACATATCTCTTGTTTGCTGCCTGAGGCTCATATATGCGCACCCCAGAAGTATAAAGGAGTAAATTTATATGAGCCACCCTTGAACAACCAGGAAAAGAAGCTAATGAATCAACCCTTCTTGTTTCTCTCCCCTGGGTGAAGAGATCTGGGAAGTGCCTTCAGAAGTGTTGCCTTGATAATGCATTTTTCTGCTGGCCTTTCCTCTTTGCTTGTCTCATTTCCAGCACACCTCATTGCCACCACTTGGAATAACTTTCCAAATCACTACCTGCATGCAAGCCTTGATCTTACTCTGCTTTGTGGGGAGCCTAAGAAAAGTAAGAGTTATTAGTGAATGAGTGGTATTGAAGTGGCAAGAGTGGAAAGGTCACAAAAAGAAAGACAGAAAAGAGGAAGAGGCTTTCAAAGGGCCAATATTTACTGATTGGATAAAGCTAATCAAGAAAACTAAGAAAGGGTGTCCAAAAGAGAGGGGAGGGAGGGAGTTGTCAAGGAAGCCAAGAGAAGAGAATACTGAAGGAGAAAGAAGTCAGTTCTGTCAAATGCTTCTGAAGTAAAATAAAAATGAATATCAAAAAGTGTGCAGTAGATTTGGTATCATACAGGTCAGTGATTCCTGTAGCTGGGACCACCCTATTCTTTTATCAAAACACATGCTTAAAAGAATCCATGGAACTGAAATCAATGACATGTTCAGATTAGAACTCTAGGTATTAATAAGCCGGATAGAGAAGGTGGTTTTAAATCCCCCTGGAGTCACACCATGTTGGGAGCTCTCTATATGTGAGGTCAGTTGTCTATAATAGCCTTTGGACACATCAGTGCTTGGTGGCAGCTGTAGGATACATAACAGGCTGGACCGATGAGCCTACTGCTGATCTAGGTGTTTCCCAGGATGCTTTCACCAACAGCTGTATCAAGTTGACAATAATATTTAACTTGATCTCATAAACATTTGCTTGAGTTTTCGTCATCAAGAGATTAACCTGAAATTCTATCTACAATGCTACCTTAAAGGTAATGTCTGCATACCTTTTGTCAATATAGAAAGCATTTTGTGAGAATTTAGCTGGTATTTAAACCACTCCCCATTTTTATGTGGATTGTTAGCACCAAATGCTTCCTATGAGAGAAAAGAAATCTAATTTTCTGGAATTCCTCCATCCATGTGCTTTCATAGCCAGGATCACTTAAAATTCAAGCCTAGCACCACCACAAAGATGCCAACTTTTCATTCCTAACAAAGACCGTCCTGAATACCATCTCCAACTGTTAGTAGTAATTTTCCCTTGACTCCTACATACTGCTGGCAAAGTACCAGGCGAAAGGCTCACAGAGAGGCAGACTAATTTAGAAATGTAAGATCTCTCAGTGTCCAAACTAAAAGAGCTCAATCCTGCATCCCAACACCCATGGTTAAAACTTCTGATTAAATGTAGTGCTCATAAAGAAAATTAAAGTTTAGAGAAAGAGAAATCGCTTTTCATATTTCACATGAAAATGTCAAGAATTTTATTCAATTCTTGGATTCAAATACTTTAGTCCCGTGCTAGAGTGCATATTGGGATAATGAAACATATTTTAGAATTACTAACACTTACTGTGTCACACTTGGTATTATTGCTTTACATGTACTGATCTAAATCTTTTGAATAACTGCATGCATTTGCTATTATTGTCTCTAGTTTGTAGAGAAATAGAGGTACAGAGAGTTTGAGTGACTTGCTCAGGTAGCCAGAGCTAAAAAGTGGTAGAGGTAGGATCCATATTCTGTTAATGCTGCCTCAGATCCATGTTCCTAAAACCCCTAGAATGAAAGTACTCTAAAAATATAATTAAGCAAACAGAACACTTAATTTATCATTTTCTTATATGAACTTTCCAGTACACCACAAGCTTTTCACATTCATACATCACTCAAGTTAACATTCAAAAGTAGGAGATATTCAGACACCAGTCTAAAGTAGCCCATCGTGGAAGAAAAGGGATGTAAAGACTCTATGTGACTATTGGCTGACGGTTAATTCTTGTTGATGTCAAATCTACATAGTACCACAAATCAATAGACTGGGGAGGTCAAACTTTGTAACCTGAAGTGCACCTTTTTCTCGTGTCATCCCTCAATGGATTCAAAAGCCTCTAGCAAAAAGAGACTCTATGCAGATGAGGAATCAAAGAGGAGAAATTCCTGGTCAGAAAGAGTCATGTTTGCTTTTGCCTTTTCAGCACGGCTGCTGAAACAGTCCTGCCGTGGAGGATGGCTGTTCTCAGCCACCCACATTTCTTAGAGGCTGCAGCCGAGGCTGACAGCAAAAGCTTCTCAATTGTATTGTCCCTTATTTCTTGAATTTGAAAAGGCTATGTAAAGGTTGCCCTAAATCAAAAAGCAGTTTCTAACAATTAAAATGTGGCTATGCTGAAGTCTAAAAGGGAGGGGGGAAAGCTTTTTACACTCAATGATGAACGCATAATGGAAATAAGATTTAACTGAGCACAAAATCAGTTGCATCTCATTTCAGGAAAAAAATGTTCATACTGAGTATCACTTATTTTCCTGTATTTTACAAGGCCAGAGATTTCTGAAAGAAAACATCACATGCTTCTCTGCCTCCAAAATCAGTTTCTTAAACATGTTCTCTTTCAATGATGCCGCAAATCTCAAAGTGATGTGCTATGGTCTGAATGTTTTTGTCCGCCCAAAATTCGTATGTTGAACTTGAAACCCCCAAAGTGATGATATTAGGAAATGGGAAGCTTGAGGAGGTGGTTATGAGATCATGAGGATGGAGCTCACATAGTGGGATTTGGACCCTTATTAAAGAGTCCCCAGGAGCTGCCTTGCTGATGCCACATGGGGACACATCAAGAAAGTGCAACCTGTGAGAAATCCAGCTCTCACTAGACACAAAATCTGCTGGCTCCTTGATCTTGGACTTGCCAGCCTCCAGAACTGTGAGAAATAAATTTCTGTACTTTATAAGCTACCCAGTTTATGGTATTTTGTTATAGCAGCCAGAACAGTCTAAGAATTCTTTATATAAAGATATTCTTTATACAAAGAATACTGGTTTTGAGATAGAAGGATGAATTCAAATCGCAGCTAAATATCCATGCCAATATCACATTTTAGGCAACATTTTGAGCTTCAGTATCTTCACATGCAAAATCATAAATAGTTAAGAGCACAAATGTGAAAGTGCTTGCCTGACTGACACATAATACGGAATTAAAAAATAGCTATTGCGTCTCAAATGCAGCCCTTCACACAAAAATTCACTGGTTTCAATAAATTATTTTATCATTCTAAAAATTCAGTCACCCCCATGGGTCACCAAGACCCTGTGCAGAATTCTCTGGTATAAATAAAATTGGTAGGTTTTGAGAGATTTAAGTGCTACACTTCCAGTAAGCAGCAACAGAGAGAATTGTCTGTTTAAGATGTACTCCCTGGCATGAAATGCTGGCTTAACGGTCAGAGAAGGACATGAGAAGTCTGCTTTAACAGATATGCAAGGATGTCTTTCCTCTTCTGCATGTTCCATATTGGGGAACTTTCTTGCCTCTAAATATCCTGTGTGCCTATCTGTTCCTCAGAGGAATTCAGATAAATGCATATAACCTCCTCAGGGAATTCGGGGAAGCTCTTTTAGGACACCTGACCCACAATGTTTAGGGCTGGGCTGAAACCTACCCGATCTCTGAGTGCAGAGAATGCATTCCTTTCAGAATGTGTGGGATTTACGACGGTTAAAATTATTCTGTAATCCTCAGAGTATACAGGAAATAGTCCTTGGATTCTGAACTTGTTGTATTACTTCCATTGGCTTGAGCCTTTGATATAGGGGTGATAGAGATACATTTAGCTTATAAAAACAAAACCATGTACAAAATTTTCAACTGGTTCCTGGAGTAGTCAAGTCTGGAAATTGTATTTTATATTCAGCCCTCAAAATATAAGGCAAATAAAAAGGTTTTTTATGACTATCTCATATCAGAAACTTTGCTATGTGGCTCAGTAATCTCATCTGGCATGTGGGTGATGTCAGTGAAGGTCAGGTCTTTTCAAGTATCATCCTAGAAAGGAAATGATTTCATCCAATATAAAGGAGGCTATTTTCTGGGACCTAGTGTTTCACAGGGAATATCCATTTAATGTTCAGCGTGTGTATATGTGTACATCAAAACCTAACTATCAACAGCTTGCATGTGTCACCTTGGTGGCCTTGAAATACAGTTAAGAACAGAGCAAGATTAAAGCCAAGAAGAGGCATTTCACAATTTCTGAGTCCAGCTATGTGACATAGCTGATTCTATTCATTAAACATCTCAGAGATCTATGTAGATGGAGACTTGCTTGAGTGAGTCTAATTAACTACCCGATGCTATTAATAACCATGAATTTTTATTAGCCATTCCACTAAGGACTTTACATAATACCAAATTTAATCCACTTGGCAACATTTTGAAGTAGATGCTATTACTATGCCCATTTTATAGAAAGGTAAACTAAGGCACAAAGGAGGGAGATGGTTATGTGTCATGTGGAGGTGAACATGAAGTGCTATAGCCTTGAGAGCATTGGTGAGTCTTCTGCGGATGCAGCTACCACATACTGTAGGTAGCAGTAGCATTGCGATGCAAACACAAGCCATCTGATCAAAGAGCTCAAGCTTTTTACCCCTACCATTCATTGCTGTTTGACATTTCTGTGTCAAATCCAAATAGCATTACCCTGAGCTTAAAAAACAGAATTCAAGTCATTAATTCTCCACTTTATTATTGTCTTATCATCATTTTCTTGATTGAAAGTGATTTTCATCGGCAAGGATTCTCTTTCGAGTGAAAATCAAGCACAAAGTTCAAAGGCTCTCAGGCCTTAGACAGGGTCTGAAATTCCCCATGACATTAAGGTGCAATGTTTGCCACTTTATTTATTTCTTTACATCAAATCCAGCTCTGAGTACCCACTTGTCATGGTCAGTGAGTGTCAGGACCAACATCATTCATCGGTCATGGTGTCTTGCCTTGTTTGGGTAATACCATACTCCCATAACAATGTGGCCCAGGGAAGTCTTCCTTCTTCTGCCCCTGGGGAAGTTGTCATCACTGCTGTGCACCCGGTTCACACTATCAATGTTGAGTGCTGGTTTCCTGCCACCTGTCACACCGCTTATGCAGGCAAGCCTCAAGCACACCCTTCTAAGGTGCCTCTCACTGATCATAAAAACTCTCTTTACTTTCCCCTAGACTAGCAGGCTGAGTGATCAGCCTCCACACATGCCCACGTTGTCATCCACTCACTGAATCCTGTCATCTTCAATCTGCAACTTTTCTCAACAAATATT
This sequence comes from Hylobates moloch, assembly GCF_009828535.3. Taxonomy (NCBI): domain Eukaryota; kingdom Metazoa; phylum Chordata; class Mammalia; order Primates; family Hylobatidae; genus Hylobates; species Hylobates moloch. The sequence continues at coordinate 137,668,592 of NW_026652279.1, forward strand.
TGTTGAACACTCAATATGTCCCACGTACTGTTTGAAGTGTTAGAGATAAAAATATCATTTAGGAAAAAAAAAAAGACCTACTCCTCAATATAAGTGCTGCTAAATTAAGCACCATTTTCTGATTCTGTGCAACAAATTATCACAAATTTAGTGGCTTGAAAAAACAAATCTTTTATCCCACAATTTCCATGCCTCAGGAGTCCAACTTATTTTAGCTAGATCCTCTGCTCAGGGTCTCACAAGGCTAAAATCAGGTGTTATCTGGCTGCATCCTCATCTGGAGACATTTATGAGAAAAAAAATACATCTTAAGCTCCTTCAAGATGTTTGCAGAATACATTTTGTTTGTTTGGTTTTTTGCAGAGGCATGACTGAGCTTCCCATTTTCTTGCTAGCTTAGAAGACTACTCTTAGCTCCTAGAGGCCACACTCAGGTCTTTGCTACATTGTCATCTCAACAACATGGGAGTTTGCTTCTCCCAGGCCAGCAGAGAATCTGTATGGCCTCAGATGTCTCTGATTTGTTTAAAGAGATCACCTGATTGGGTCAGGCCCACCTAAGACAATGTGCCTTTTGATTAAAGTCAATTGATTAGGGACCTTAATTATATCTGCACAAGTCCCTCATAATCACAGGTCTTCTCAGACTCAAAGGAAGAGGTTATGCAAGGCATATACACCAAGGGGTGGTCATATTGAAAATAATCTTAGATTTCTGCTTACCATAGATGGGAAGAATATGACAAAAAAAACACCATGTGATTTTCATCTTACAAAGTCACTTGGATTTCTGTGTCTATGATAGGCTGCAGATGGACAAAAGTTAGCAGGGGGACAAATTAGGAATTCACTGCCACGACATATGCAGAAGAGGGTGAGAGGAGATGTGATTTGGAATATATTTGAAAATAAAGCCAATAGTACTTGTCTGTGTATTGGCTGTGGGTGCCACACATGAGTGGGCATAGGGCTCTGCCACCCTTGAAATTCAGGATTCCTGACTCTTTCCTATCTCTTAGAGGCCACTGCTCATGCCGCAGACCTACCCTTCTCCCTCTGCTCTCAGGATAACGGCTGAAACTGAATGCAGCCTCCAACACCTACAGGATCTGCCCCTCCTATGTGGTCCTTATCACTTCACCTTCATCCATGCTATTCCCTCTGCCTGGAACACTCCTCCCTCATCATTTTGCCAAGGTAACTTTTCCTCTTCCTTTAGGTACCACTCCAATCATACTTTCTAGGGAGACTTTTCCAACCTAGACAGCATCATGGCTGCTCATATCTATTACGTACGTTTACTCTTACGTGTCCAATTCCTTTACTGAGGTTCATCTTCAGTGTTAAATTCTGCTCAGTGAGGGAAGGAAGAAAATCTGCCTGCTCATCAATCTATTCATCACCACAAACACAGTATCTAGCAAATAATAATCCCTCAATATCAGCTAAATGATGAACGGCCTCCAAACCTGCCCTCCCCAGTAGTCTTAACTAATCTCTTCATGGGTCCAGACCTTCCAAAACTCAACATGGACAAAGGTGTGGCTTTCATGGCTAACAGCCCCAGTCCCCATACAATGACTGAACAAAGCCAATAGCCCTTTCCCAGCATACTTCTTGCCGTCCTCATTCTGTAACCTCAAACCAAACGCATATCAGACAATGGTGGAAAGGTATGAAGTTCTTTTATGGAAGGGCACAATGCGGGAGAAACAAAGGATGAGGCTTTGCTCTACCTCACAAAGAGAAACATTTGAAGAAAGAGTTGTTCCATGGTACGTATACACCATGGAATACTATGTAACCATAAGAAATAACAAGATTATGTATTTTGTGGGAACATAGATGGAGCTGGAGGCTATTATCGTTAGCAAATTAATGCAGGAACAGATAATCAAATACCACATGTTCTTACTTATAATGGAAACTAAATGATTAGAACTCAAGAACACAAAGAAGGCAACAATAGACACTGGAGCCTACTTGAGGGTGGAGGGAGGGAGGAGGGCGAGGAGCAGAAAAAAATACCTATTGGGTACTAAGCTTAGTAACTTGGTGATGAAATAATCTGCACAAAAAACCCTCTGTGACATGAGTTTACCTGTATAACAAACCTGCACATGTATCCCCAAACCTGAAATAAAAGTTAAATAAAAATAAAAATGAAGAAGGCATTGTCCCATGACGGCATGGTTCATGTACCACCATTGCTTCCAAGGGAGGGTGGGAAATAGCTCTAAGCTTATGAAGGGCACTGATGGGGGCTCCAGTTGCAATTCAATCTCTTGATCAGGGAAAGCTATGACTGATCACTACCTTGGACTTTTAGATAAGCTCGCATTGATAGGGGATAACTTGTGTTTTTCTAGAGGCACTCCAGTCCCATTTGGGAGCAGAACTTGCTTCCTAGTATGTCTTTCATCCTGCCCGTTGTAGGATAGTAACTCAGGCATCCTCATGGGTGAGGATGTTTCGTAATCCTGGCTCTTATGTTTAGAAGAGCATAAAAGGCTCTCTCTCAGCTATTCAGGAAGGCTAGAGTCAGTTTCAGTTAAATGCTTTCCCATTTCAAATTTCAAATTGCCGCCAAGGTTAAAAGGGGAAGGCTGTGGGTTGGTGTCACTTGACTTTAAGACATAATCTACAGTCTTCACCATTTCACTTAATTCAATTTTCTTCGGTCCTATAATAGTCAGCACATGCAGTTATTTTTTATGTGAAAATTATTATAAAATTGGTCTACTTTCATCTGCTACAATTATGATAGGCCCCTTTCTTTATATTGCCTTCACGTCTCCTAATTTGAAAGTTTGTAATTTTCCTATTAGTTCTTAAGAACTTACAAAATGCTCCCTCCCTGAAAGTCCCACTGAAACAAAGGGTCCACAGGACAAAGTGATTTTATTGCTTTTGAAGGAAAGAAAACGCATTATCTTGATAGAATCTTAGTAGCTTTTTAGCAGGTACAGGGTAAAGGTGGAATATTTCTGAGGTCTGAAAGTTTGGTTTAAGGTTCACCTTTCATCATGGGAGCTTGGTTGGTATTAGATTAGGATCATGCTATAACTGTTGAGGTTTAGTGAGCACAGCAAGGTGGAGATTTTGAGATGAGGTTTCAGAGCAACAAGGAGAAAGGTAGTTTGATTCTAGTTATTGAAAAGTTGTATGTCTGATGTTCATTTGGATGTTTTATTTGGGGAGGTAGGGAGTTTTTCTGAAACAAAAATACCATTATTTACAACTTTTATCTTCCTGAGAAGTTTCCTGGCATTGTAAAGTCATATTAGTGAAGACAGTTGAACAATACAATTTTCTCAAGGAGGATAGCAAGCTGTGTGGGTGTGGACAGTTCTGATCATCAAATGAATATAAATGTTAGGATTCCTGATTCAATTAGGATTAAGGAGTCAAAATTTGGCTAATGACTCAGGCTTAAAGAAACTAAATAATGTGTGTAAGGTCAGCTACTTTCACAGCTAGAACTTTCACCTGATCTATCACATTTTTTTTTTTTTTTTCACCTATAGGGTGAGTGAAACATTAGTCATGCTAATAATGTAGGAATGGGTACTCATGACCTGGGGGAGAATTTCCAGTGACAGAATCATAAAGCAGTCTTTTTTTTTTTTTTTTTTTTTGAGATGGAGTCTCCCTCTGTCGCCCAGGCTGGAGTGCAGTGGTGCGATCTCTGCTCATTGCAACCTCCGCCTCCCAGGTTCAAGCAATTCTCCTGCCTCAGCTTCCTGAGTAGCTGGGATTACAGGTGCCCGCCACCACGCCCAGCTAATTTTTGTATTTTTAGTTGAGACGGGGTTTCACCATGTTGGTCAGGCTGGTCTCAAACCCCTGACCTCGTGATCCACCTGCCTCGGCCTCCCAAAGTGCTGGGATTACAGGTGTGAGCCACCACGCCCGGCCTCACATTCTTACAATATATGTTGCCCCATTTCCAGATATCCTTGTTGTATCTGTGTCACCGCTTGCTAGTGAAATGAGCAGCTCACAGATGAATTAATCACGACATTTTTACGCATTCTAGAATAGCTAACTTTGTAAAATATCATGCTTGCAAATGGAGTACCCTGGTTAATTACTATCTATTTATTTTTAATAAATATCCCACCCATTCCAGAAAGTAATTCAAGGTACCTAAGTTACTCCCCAACACCTTGTGGGCAAAGTTTAATTTATGTGGACCACAGATTCTAGGACAGCTTCTTGTACACACTAGCATGGATGAATAAAGATATGGTAAAATACTTTTAACACTAAAAGTACATTGAAGATAATTTCAATAATTTACTTGCTTAATTAATGATTATTCGTAAGACTGTTCTGAATGGTGCAAAATCAAAGACACTTAATCATAACATCAGTCATAACTATTGCACATTTATAAATCTCCACTGCAATTTTCTGCTACGTATAACTTACTCTTAATAGATACATGGGTGACCTAGCACTCAGAAATAATTTGCTATCATATTTACTAGGGTTGTTCCAACTTGTATTTGCAAGGTTCATTGTCTTTCTTCTACTGCGAGTCACATCCTTATTATTCTTGAATGATTTTACCATCATCTTAGATTTGCAGAGGATCTTTCAGTTATGATGCTTTTTTCAGAGTTCTGTCCTTCAGAGTGCATGTACTGCTTTATTAATGAGCAAACTAGAACATGAAATTCTGCATGAATCAGTTTTATAAATCTTCTTTCAATTGTTTCAGGGAATTAGTGTGATGGAATTTCCAGACAGAATAAAGCTGGAAATAAGAGGGAAAACCCTGTTCTACAGAATATGAGTTTTCACGTGTGGCGTACTTTATTATTATTTATTTCATGTTATCTCACTGTTATTTTCTACAGCTCCTCTTTGAAGCTTACGTTGTCCTCACAAAGATGAAATTCCCTTTATCTCAGCATTCTGGGAAGAGTGGCCACTATATCCATTTATATAAATATCCCAAATCTTAATTTTTAATAATTAATGCATCTTTTTCCTATTACTTCACTAATATAATCACTTCTTCCTTATAAATCTGGCTCTCCTTCTGTCTGTTCTCTCACATTTCATTAATTTGCTTCTTTGAAAGAAGAATAACAGATACTTTCCCATGATCATATTTCTTCAACATATTAAAACATACTCTAAGGAAAACATGTAGCCTCTTTCTTCAGGAATCATTAGCTCTAGAAACGGTCCCTGCAGTCACCTGGAAGAAGAATAAGTGGGGTTCCCTTAGGATTTTCTGCATTCCACATATCCATCATCACTATCATCCTGTAAGCCAGGGTCCTCTTTACATTTTTTAAATGTATTCCATTTTGGCTTCAAAAGATGGAGTAGGTGTACTTTTCCCTATTCCTCCTTCTAAGTACTACTAAAATCCCTGGACAATATCCACAAAACAAACATAAGGAGACTCTGAAAGTCGGAGAAAAGAAACCTCAGAGCCCAAGGAATAACATAGTCATGCGTTCCCATTGTTGTATTATGCCAGAATTAAGACAACTACTCCATATTGTTGAATATTTGGGTTATATACACTTTTTACTGTTATGAAGTTATAAGGATCACCTGTGATATGGGTTTCTTTTCTATATCTCTGATATTTTTCTTAGCAGAGACTCTTAGAACTTGAATTATAAAGAGTGTGCATCATTTTAAGGTTCTTGATTTTAAGTTATTGTATATAAATAGTATACAAAAAGTATCCTCTAAAATAGAATGCATATTTTTAAAAACTGCCAAATTGTTAAAGGCCAAATGGCATGCTAATACTTTAATTGGCCTTTCTTTTATTAATAATGATGTTGAATAATTGTTAAATTTTTTGGTTGATTGTAATTTGGGGGGAACTAATGTTTTTATAATCTTTGCAAGTATTCATCTCATTTGTTCAAAAGTTCCTTTTATATATTAAGATATCCCACTGTGTCTTGTGTTTGTTGCTATTTTTTTTTACCAATTAATGATTTTCTTTTACTTTTCTTTATTGCTTTATATATATATATTTGTATTACATTAATAACAGTAATACAATTTATAAGTTTAAATATTATAGACATGTATAAAGTAGAAGGTCCTCCTATAATTTCACCCCACATTTCTCAAATTTACCCAAGGAAAACAAATCATTCTACTGAAAAGTCACATGCACTTGTATGGTCATTGCAGCACTATTCACAATAGCAAAAGAAATGGAATCAACTAAGATGCCATCAACAGTGGACTAGATACAGAAACATGGTATGTATACACCATGGAATACCACGCAGCCATAAAAAAGAATGAAATCATGTCCTTTACAGCAATATGGATGCAGCTTGAGGTCATTATCATAAGTGAATTAACAAAGGAACAGAAAAACAAATACTGAATGTCCTCACTTATAAGTGGGAGCTAAAAACTTAATATACATGCACACAAAGATAGGAACAATAGACACTGGACTGCTTGAGGGGGTAAGTGGGAGGGAAGGTGAGTTGAAGACTGCCTATCCGGTAGTATGCTCACTACCTGAGTGATGGGATCATTTGTACACTAAGCTTCAAGAACACACCATTTACCCATGTAATAAACCTGCACATGTACTCACTGAATGTAAATTAAAATTCAAATAATATAATAATAATAAAATAAAAATAAAGAACCAGCACTGTATGGAACTTTTTAAAAATTATTTATTTTTCGAGACAGGGTCTCACTCTGTAGCCCAAGCTGGAGTGCAGTGGTGCCCCCCAGGTTCAAGCGATCCTCCCACCTCAGCCTCCTGAGTAGCTGGGACTACATGTGCATGTCACCACACTCAGCTAATTTTTCTATTTTTAGTAGAGATGGGGTTTTGCCATGTTGGCCAGGCTGGTCTCAAACTCCTGACCTCAACTGATCAACCCGCCTTGGCCTCCCAAAGTGCTGAGATTATAGGTGTGAGCCACCACACCCAGCCTGTATGGAACTTTTTGTTGTGGCAGTGATTTTAGTTCTTCTTACCTAATTCATTAGTTTTTTTAAACATTTGGCCTTTATTAATTCCTTCTGAATGGAACTTTTTGTTGTGATGGTGATTGTAGTTCTTAACTAATTTATTAGTTTTTTTTTTTAACATTTTGTCTTTATTAATTCCTTCCTTCAAATTTTTAGTACTTTCTTTCTAATTTAGACATTTTTTAGTTCAGTTGTATTATATATTTTCTACTCATTGATGCAACATTTAACTATGAAGTTTCCTCTAGATTATAAATTTGACCATGCATTTTAGGTTTTGGCGTATATAATAGCATTTCATTGACATTAATTTCAAAACGTCTTTCATTTTATCTTGATTTCCAATTTGGGCTATTTTAGAGAGCAGTTTGTTATTATATTTTCAAGTGATTATATTTGCAGGATACTTTTCAATACATCATATAAGATTTTTTTACTATGGAGTTTATCTAGTTGACCAGTCTGTCATATCTGGTTGACTAATATTTGGTTGATTTTTGGTATGTTTTCTATGAACAGTTGAAAATGATACATTTGACTTGGATTTGGAATACAATATGTCTATATTAAGTCTCTTCTGCACCTTTTCTCTTTGTCAACACCAGCCATTAAATTCCAAAAGAGTTATGTTAAAATCTTCTACTCTGGCTGTGGTGTGGTTGAATTCTGCCTGAATTTCTAAGAAAATGGTTGATAGTTAGGTAGGTAGTCAGGTAGGTAGGTAGGTAGATAGATAGATAATCATGGATATATGCCTCAATGATTATGCCTTGTGTTTGTTGAGAACAAACATCGTCATGTGATCTAAAACATTACACATCAGTTTTCTGAACCATCACTGTGGTTTTCAACATCATATTTGAAAGAGGACCTGGGTTTAAGTTCTGTCTTCTGTGTTGTCATTATCAAATCAGGCCATTTGTTTAAACTCTTTGAGCCTTAGTTTTCTCATATGCAGATGCAAGATAATAATAGTCCATTCTACCTTAATAAATTGTTATAAGGAGCATAGGAAAGTAAATAATGTGAAAGTAGTTTTTTAAAAGTCGAGTTTTTCAAACATAAAATACTATCTTTTAATATTTATTTACTTGTAAGTTTCAAACCTGTAGCTGATATTCTTCTAAGGCTGTAATTGGCTAGCTTCTAAAGGTAAAATCCTAAGTTTGAGAAAGTATTTCAAGAGTTATTCTGAAGAGTTATTCAAGAGTTAGTATTGAATACTAACTCTTTAGCTTTCTTAAATAGTTTATTAAGCTTTTTTTTCACTAGAGTATTAGGGAGAAGAGACGAAATGTCACTCGAGTTTAGCAATAAATCCTTTTTTTTTTTTTTTTTTTTTTTTTTACAGCTAGAGCATTGAATGTGAACCCTCTTCAAAGTTCATTTTATCCCCTAAATTAACTTCAGTGTGTTTGTTTTAGAACACTGTGCTCTTATATGTGAGTCAAGGGGCATATGGTCCCTTTATTGGAAAATAAAGTACAGATGTGTGGTTTAGATAAGTACACATAAACATGTGAAGGTCAATGGCAGGTGACTCATTGCTTTCACCATATTGTAGAAGGGATATGAATAATTTCCTTAGAGGAAATTTAATCCTTGATACAGTGACATCAAAGAAAGCATTATGTTATTTATTTTACTAGATAAGCATAAAAGAATCTAACAAAAAATACAGGTTTCTCTGGGAATCCAGATGACGGATTTAAGAAAATGTGCTGAAAGTCAATCTAAGTGCTTAACTCACACGTCAACATAGACTCACATTAACTAGGAACAGGAACATCTTAAATACACTTTCCCTTTAATTTATTTGAGTATGCAATTCATTTTTCATGTTAAGACTATGGGTAACTTGGCATAGTAGAGGGTTTTATTGATTTTGTCTTCAGATATCAAAATATTTTATTGGAGTCCCTTGAAACAGAAACCGAGCATGTAACCTTTAATAGAAAAAAATGAAATCATAAGTTCCAGAAAAACTTTTAAAATTTCTTTTTACTTTTTGCCTGTCTTTGCTAGGATCTTCCATGTTGATAAATTCAAGAGTTTTCTGGGCCAGGCACAGTGGCTCATGCCTGTAATTCCAACACTTTGGAAGGGTAAGGTGGGCGGATCACTTGAGGCCAGGAGTTCAAGACCAGCCTGGCCAACATGGTGAAACCTGCCTCTACTAAAAATACAAAAAACTAGCTGGGCATGGTGGCACACACCTATAGCCCCAGCTACTGGGGAGGCTGGGGCAGGAGAATTGCTTGAACCAGGGAGGCGGAGGTTGCAGTGAGCCAAGATTGCACCACTGCACTCCAGCCTAGGCGACAAGAGCAAGACTCCATCTCACAAAAAAAAAAAAAAAATAGTTTTCTGGATGGCAAAGCAATCTTAAAACTGAAAGACAGCACTCTTCTAGCCTCAGAGAGGATCACATTTACGCTTTCCCGATCAAGGCAAACTCTTTTCTGGTGCCACCACATTCCCATAGCTGTGAGAAAATCAGTTCAGACTGTAAACCCTTGAACCTAGACTCCAAAAACAACTTCCTCATCAATTCCCCTAGTACTAACTTCTTTTTTCCCTTTTTTTTTTTTTTTTTTTTTTTTGAGACAGGATCTCAGTCTGTTGCCCAGGTTGTAGTGCAGTGGCATGATCGTAGCTCACTGCAGCCTCAACTTCCCAGGCTCAAGTGAACCTCTCACCTCAGCCTCCCAAGTAGCTGGGACTACAGGCATGTGCCACCATGCCGGGCTAATTTTTTGTGTGTTTTTTGTAAAGAAGGGGTTTCATCATGTTGCCCAATCAGGTCTGGCCCAGGTGATCTGCCCACCTTGGCCTCCCAAAGTGCTGAGCCTAGTAGCAACTCCTAACTCCATCAAACAATAATACAAAAGTAGCAAGAACAGTTTTCTTAGATTCATCCATTCATTTACCTCTCATTAATATATGCATGTATTACTTAATAATCCATCACTTAACCATCAAATATGTGATAAGAGATCTACTAGGCACCTGGGGATATGCAGGTAATGTTGCTTGAAAGGCCTTTTTGGGGGTCCTGGAGGATCTCAGATCATAGTGGAGGACAGAGATGTCCACAAACTATTTACACATGCTGCATTAAGAAATTAAATGTATGTATTTCTGGGGATGAAGAGAATAGCATACAATGAATACAGATTTGTATCTGCTTTGGTCACCATTGTATTTCAGCACCTGAAACACTGAAACCTGTGGCACTTGGTGAATATGTGATGAATACATGAAAGGATGGATGGATGGATGGATGGATGGATGGATGGATGGATGGATGGATGATGGATGGATGGATGGATGGATGGATGGATGGATGGATGGATGGATAAGAGGTTCAAAGGTAGCTTTGTAGAAAAATCAACCCATTTGTGGGTTGAGGACTATAGCGGTATACATGAGAGATGTATTTCCATGTGGATAGCATGATATAGAGAAAGTAAAAGGCATTAGCATGTTGAAGACACAGGGCAAGTAGGTTTGTATGACAGAGCACAGTGTTTGTGATAAAATGACAGAGAACAAAATTGGGGAGTTTAAAAGAAACTGCAATATGAAAGGCTTTTTATGCATCACTAAGAAATCTGGTCTTGGTAATTTAAACATACTAAAAGATTTTAGGTAGAAAACTGATGTGATCTGATTTGTCAGGTGAGAGAAGGACAGAGCTACAGGGAAACAAAGCATTTGAGAGTGGTGGCAAGAGAGTGGTTGAACCTAGAGGCTCTGGAATAAAGATTAAAAAGAAATACACTTTCTCCTATTAGAATTCTGTAGGGCTGGCTGGGCCAGTGGCTTATGCCTGTAATCTCAGCACTTTGGGAGGCCAAGGTGGGTGAATCACCTGAGGTCGGGAGTTCGAGACCAGCCTGACCAACTTGGAGAAACCCCGCCTCTACTAAAAACACAAAACTAGCTGGGCATGGTGGTGCATGCCTGTAATCCCAGCTACTTGGGAGGCTGAGGCAGGAGAATTTCTTGAACCCAGGAGGCGGAGGTGGTGGTAAGCCGAGACCGCACCATTGCACTCCAGCTTGGGCAACAAGAGTGAAAGTCCGTCTCAAAAAAATAAATAAATAAAAGAATTTTGTAGGGCCTCCAGTAACCTTGAGAAGAAGTATAGCATAATTGCTAGGACCAATCATACTGGAGCCAGACTTCCTAGGTTTGAATCTGGGATTTATCATTTACCAGTCATGTGACCTTGGGCAAGTTACTTAGCTTCTCTATATCTCAGTTTACTCACTTGAAAATGGGGATTAAAAGGATAGTGCTTGCATCATGAAGTTGATCATTTTTAAGACTGAGTTAGTCCATAAAGTTCTTGGAAAAGCAGCAACAGTGTTTGTTAAATTTGTTAAATAAAAGCCATATGTAATGATTCATAATTTTTTGTCTAAAATTATGCTTTAATTTTGTTTTCTTTTCTATAAAACCATATATGTTTTTATTTTCTGTCAGGTGAAAAGTTTGTCTCATTTTTAGCCTACGATGATGGATGTCTGATTCAAAAATGGGTTGTAAGATGAACTAATCAATCAATAGAACTTGCAAAAATTTAGATGCTCAAGATAATATTCAGTACTTCCTTCTCACCGAGAATATAAAATGTCCAGAGAGAATTTGCGAGAAAGATCTTGTAGACAGAGTTGCCAGTGTACGAAGAGCCATTCACCACTACCTAGAAGGAGGAATGGAGTGAGCTGCTTTCATTACCTCAACTTCCACAGGACCACTCAGCTTCAAATGGGACTCCTGCAACTGGGGGATTTTAATAACTTAAGTCTGAATCCTGCCTGAGAATTGCAGCAAGCAGAAGGCAGACCAGCCAGCGACCCCAGCAGCGGAAGTAAGAAATAGGGTTGCTGTGTTGAGCCAAAAAAATGCATCAGGGCAAAGGAACGATGACTCCTTCCCATGATTAGAATAGAGACCACAGGGGAGTAAAGGTCACAGGGGAGGCATGCTGAGGAACTGTCCTGTAAAGAGGGAAGTTCAGGGTTCCTAGGGACTGTGAAAGGAGAGAAAACGAGGAGCCAGATAAATGTTCCTTATGCACATCAAGGGAATTGCTAATAAAAGATCTCCAGCAATGAAGAAGCAGGGGTCCCACCCCTAAGAAAAAAGTGAGTTTGAACCTGCCTGACTCAGACCTAGCATGAAGATGGTTTACAAGAGCAAGAACCTTCTCATACCCCTATATTCCCGCACTTTCAATATTCTAACTTAAAAGCTATCAGACATCAGGGTTAGTGAGCTGGGTGGGAAAGAGAATCAAAGCAGGTTGTAGCTCATGTCAACCCCCTCACCTTTTCCCTCAGCCAGCAGAAATTAGAAGCATTAACTTCTATATAAGAGACATTTAGTACTTTTAAGTACCAAATGAGACTATTTTGTGATTTAAAGTGATCTTAAGCCTTTGGCTTCCATTCTGCAATGTCCTGTAACCTCCCTTTTTCACGCATGGGCAGGGGAATATCTAGCTCACTGAGCAGCCTAAGAGACCAGTGAGAGAAGGAAACACATTTTTTTCTGTGACTTGCATTCTACAAATTATGCTTGACCAGGGTACGGGTTATGATTTTTTTATTTTTGTCTTCTGTTTTATTCATTTGCACATTTCACACCAGACAAACCAACTCACTCTAGACACCACTCAGGAATTATATTTCCAGACCTTTTTTCATGCCTCCTCTCCCAACTGACATGAAAGTGCTTGTCACATTCAGAATTTCTAACAAACACTCCATTATTCTAATGATGCCAATAAATGCTTTGATTACTTGTCCTTAACCTGCCATCTTAGATTTCAGAGAGTCTTTGAATCCCTGAAATTGTCCCCCAAATTACAGATGAATGCACATAGGAACATTTTTTTCTCTTGGCAGCATTTATGGATTTGCTAGATTCTCAAAAAAAGAGCAGAAGAAAACAAAAAGTAAAGAAAACGTCTTCATTTTTAAAACCATTCTCTCTTACAGCTGAGATAAACTAGATACATGTACATCCAGGTTTGTACAAAATTGTGAAAGAGTTGAAGTTTCGTTCTGTGAACTTACTATTGCTAAAGGGTCTTTATTATTTTCTGTCCTCCTACCTTATGACCCTCCCGTAATAGAAAACATTAGTATCATGCATATACTCCTTACACTAATGAGTTACCTCTCTCCAGAAGTTCTTAATTTTAAGCCTTAGGGTATGTGCTCATAAATCAATTTCAGATGTAGTAAACAGAAAGTGGGAAACGTTCTTCATTGTTAGTGGAGATTTCGTAACCCTTGAAATTGCATTATGTAGTCTTCACCTAAGGCAAACTCTAGAACATTTACGTTTTCAGGTATTATTATAAATATGCATATATTATGTTTTAAATGTATTTATGTCCTTGCTCATTTCCTCAAAAGTCATACACCGTGCTTACTACAGAGTTGCTGAGTAAATGTCTGATTTCCAGGACACTGGTTGGTTTGCAGAAATTAAATCTGACGAATGCCAGTTGTTTTCTGATTTCTATTACTGACAGGATTCTCCAGGTTTTCCCTCTCTCTTTCCCATTTTGAGTTGTTTAGAAAATTCCATTCATTTGCTTCTTCCTTTAGCCCTTTTCTAGGATTTTAACTGTTATTCAGAGTTGGAGCTGTTATTCTTGGTGGCCTTTGATTGTGAGTCAGAATATTAATAATAGTTCTCAAGGTACCTGAAGTACCATTCTATTTCTGACTATTTCCCCACCCACCCCGACAGGAAAATAATGGAAGAAACTTCCCTTGTTTAAAAGATAGTCACTAAATCTATTAGCTCCAATTTATAATTTTAAACAAATGCCAACAAATATCCATTGATAAGGGGGGGGGGAGAGTTTCTAGTGTGAACTGAATCAAACATTTCAGTGGTTATTTACAGATTTCCAGATGCTTTTCTGACTATGTCCAAGTCACAGAGTGTTATATGACAGTGGTTAAGACAGCCCACTTTCCAGCCGTGCAGAGTTCCTCTTCTTACAGAGAAAGCCATCTCTTCTGCCCCAGTAAAGATTCCTTTCAAATCCACAAATAGACATCTCACACTGACAATGTGTGAAGAAAATGAAGAAAAAAAAACACATAAGGTGAAAGTAGGGGGAAAAGTTGATCTCGAAGCATACTCAAATTGTGAGTCCCCAGCTTAAACTGATTTGCAGAAAGTGTCCTCTGATCTGTTAACGTTATTTAAAAAAACAAACAAACAAACAAAAAAACATAATTTGAGTAACTGCAGTAACTACTTCTTTTACAACTAACTGGGAATGGAATTGATAAGACTGATTTGGAGAACACAGACTGAGTCACCAGAAGTGGTAAAATTAAGCCCTTTAAGCTGACTCAGTGTTTGGTGCATTTAAGAAGTGCATCTACTGAAACACATGGTTGTAAGAGGCTCCGTGGATATGGTGAGGCTCTATGATGATCCTGAGCCTCCTGCCTTCTTGTTTGGCATGTTACTTATCATCTGGCTCTTGCGGTCAGAACTTAACATAAACCTTGGCTCCTCCTTCCCAGGCCTCTTGGCTAACTTTCTTTTCTACAACATTTATTTTTTATTGTATAAATGTAAGGCATACAACATGATATTTTGATATACATATCCATGGTGAAATGAAGTAAGCAAATTAACATGCCCATCACTTTCCATACGTACCTTTTTTTTGCATTAGGACACCTAAAATCTACTCTTAGCAAATTTTTAATTTACAATGTAATACTAACTATAGTCCTTCTGCTGTACCTTAAACCTCTAGACTTATTCATCCTACACAACTTAACCTCTTTGACCTTCTTCTTTGCTATCTATAACTGAGAAAATAATATATACTTTATAATATTGTTTTCACTATCAATTTAGAAAAGCACATAGGAAAGTGCCTAATACATGGTAAACAATGGGTAAGTATTAGTTATTATTGTACCAAAAATATCTTTTAATAGCTTTGTCACTTATCAGTAATTCACAGACCTCTTCCCATGATAACATGTCAAGATTTGTCCTAGCTTTTAAGATAACTATTATTTTCTGTTTAAATAAACCTATCCCATAATCTATTAAACATGCATACCTAGAATGCTGGTATGACACTGAGACCAGCACCATCTTGTTGTAACCACTGTGTCTTTTTACTATATCTCAATACCAGATAATGCAAGTAATATTTATTCTCTCATGCATTCTCATAGCCAAAAACTGTTGCACACTTGCTGTTGGTTGCAATTGGTTTTCATACTGAGGCAGGAGAATAGGGTCTGGAGACAGAAAGCCTAAGGTCGACCTGCTGCTGACTTCTTAGATTTGGACTGAAAGTAAAACCCCACCTCTCCATCCCCAAGTGACAAGGGACCAGAGACCCCTCCGTCTACAAAACTCCTTCTACCCTGTGTCAGAAACAGGAAATGCCTCTAATTCATCTGCCAGCCAAGCCTTCACTTCAGCCTCTGATTGGCTGCAGGCCAATCCTTCATTCACATGGTGTGTAACCAACAGGAGGTCTCTAAAGGGTACCTCAGGGTGTTAACAAATTATTTTAGTTCAACAAAAACCCTAAAGAATATTGCAATCAGGGCTCCTGAGCCGCTTGCTTGGGCCTGCTCCCCCTCTGCGGAGTGTACTTTCACTTCAATAAATCTGTGCTTTCATTGTTTTGCTTTGTTCTTTTGTTGCTTTGTTCGTGCATTTTGTTCAATTCTTTGTTCAACATACCAAGAAAATGGACAACTCTCAGTCAAGACTTTCCATCTGGTAACAATATTTCAAATGTATTCAAAGAAGAGAAAAAAAGTTTATGATTGTTTTACCAATTTCTTTTTCCACTGAAATTTTAAAACAATTTACAATTGTATACAATAGGAATTACATCAAAATTATGAATTTCTGTTAGGAGTATTGACATTTTTACACTATTGCCCAGAAGCATTCTATATCTCTCCATTCTATATATACTTTCCAATTCATTGCCATAAAGTTATCCAGAAAGAATAAAGTATATACTTCACTCTCTTCACTCTTCTCCACATTTCTAGTTATATTCATTTTCTTATCTTAAAATTTTGTAATTGTGTTTAGTTTAGGTTGGTGTTTTGGTCACACTTTCCAGTGGTTTGTCTATTTTCATGGCTTATTTTTCAATACATGCTTTTTAATGTTTAGATATTCTAACATATTACCCTTTTCTAATTATTTTGCTCATTAGTATTTACCCAGTGAAGGATTGGGTATATATTAATATTTTCTTCAGTTAAAAACAAATTTTAAAAGTTTATTATGAAGAAAATATATCAGGATTAAGTTTCTAGATATTCCAAACGTGCTGTTTTAAAGAAGTGCTTAAAACAAAATGCCTCAGAAGTTTAAAATAAAAGGAATAATGAAGGTATATTTAAAAAGGTAACAGTACAGAATTTGATGCCAAATGCACTAAATAGGCCAAACGAAATAATTACATGTTCATAAAAGCATGGATAGTAAAATAAATGTAAACTTGGGTGCAACAAATAGCATGGCATTAAAATATATGGAACAACGGAAAGAAAGAAAGAAATGGACAAAACACAAGATAGGCAAGCTATTTAGAGTACTTTCAGTGTATAAGAGATTATAGGAAAAAAATTGTATTATTTATCCAAAAATACCCTACTTTAAATCACAAAAGAACCTCAAGAAATTCTACAAGTATATTTTTTCATACTATACTCTAACTACAGTACAAAATGGCTAGAAATCAACATCAAATGTGTAATTTTAAAACATGTCTGAAGATTTAGAAACCCCTTCTACAAACTAGTGGGTAAAAAAGGAAATTAAAATAATTACAAAGTATTTAGAAAATAATACTGTAGTTTATATTAAAACAAAGTATATAGAAAAACTCATAATGAGGTAAATTCTTACCCTTAAGGATTTCATAAAGGAAGAAAGAGTTATAATAAATTAAATATGCCTTTGTGCTGAACTAGACAATCTTCAAAATGTCTGCCATGCTCATACTCTTTTGTGAGGTTAACTACCGGCTCATAGGCCCTACTGCCCACACAGTGAGGCCCTGTACCGTATATCCTCCTTCCAGACATGGCTAATTAAATGGACCAGGAGTCAGCTTGTTATCTAAGACCTACTCATTCTTAGGCTGGACAGTGACCAACAAGAATATAATATGAAAAGATGAACAGGGCCAGTGAAAATCTTCTTTAGGTATCTAAGCATCCCAAGATGCAAAACACTTCTGCTATTCTGGCCACTGGTTGATGTAGTCTCTGAATGGATTAAGAAAGAGAAAAGCTGGGCCGGGCGCGTTGGCTCACGCCTGTAATCCCAGCACTTTGGGAGGCCGAGATGGGTGGATCACGAGGTCAGGAGATCGAGACCATCCTGGCTAACACGGTGAAACCCCATCTCTACTAAAAATATAAAAAATTAACCAGGCGTGGTGGCAGGTGCCTGTAGTCCCAGCTACTCGGGAGGCTGAGGCAGGAGAATGGTGTGAACCTGGGAGGCAGAGCTTGCAGTGAGCCGAGATGGTGCCACCGCACTCCAGCCTGGGCGACAGAGCAACACTCCGTCTCAAAAAAAAAAAAAAAAAAAAAAGAAAAGAAAGAAAGGGAAAAGCTGTTGGTCCTATTGATGCAGGATTTTTTGCTCCTTAGTTCAGCTAAAACCGGGTTCTAGTCTCACGACCAGAAAAAATTAGGCACGGGGACACACTGAAGGGTGAGGAGAATGGATTTATTAAGCATAAAAGAAAGCTCTCGGCAAAAAAAGAGGGGGTCCTACTAACAGGGTCCCACCTCACAGATTGAATACCAGGTCACTCACTGCTCATGAGCTGAAGAGGCCGGGCTCCTCCCCCTGAATAAGGCATGAATTCCTGATGGGTCCACCCCATTCCCCCCCAGTGCCTGTGGGCCTCCAGGCACTTGCAGGCATGCCCAGACAAGACCGTGTGCAGGTTCCCTCTTCTGCACAAAAACTTCTGGCATAAATACTTATATGACAGGTTGGAGATTCTCCAGGCACCCTTCCTTATCTGCCTAGGCATTTGTCTGCCTCTTGCCTCTATCACTATGTGTTGAGAGGTAAGTGAAGAGAAATTAGAAACACAGGTTCTCCTGGTGCTGTCTGGCTCAGAAAAATTGATCCTAAGCAGTTATATGATAGCTATTTTCAACTCAGTGTTTCTATCAGTCACCATTTCTAATAATTAGCAGAAAATTATGAGATGTCAAAGTCCTTTCCTATCTCAATACTGACCACTCATATGTTTCCTATTCAGAGAGTAAAACACATGCCATATTATCTAAGAATCTTAATATATGCCTCCCAAAGATATGCTATTAATGCAAGTTCTGGACCATGGAAGGAAAAAGGCTTCACAGTGGGCCTTCCACGATCTTTAACTTGAAGTGCCATTGCTAGTTTCTGCCTTTATCAGTTTTTAATAGTACTTAGTGGAAGTTTGGAAAAAAGCATACCAAGCTACTCCACTAAAATATAAATTACTTATTTAGTTATTAGTCTTTTTATTTCATTTATTTTCTTATTTATACAAATTCACATAATACAAAAGGAATAAAATCAAAACTTGATGGCAAAATAGATGCACAAAATATAAACAAAACAAGGGGAGATGAATAGTAGAAAATGTATACTGTCCAGTTCTGTACAGTTGCTAAAGATAAGCTGAAGGTTTATGTTTGTTTCACCAAACAAAGAGGGAAATAAGATCAGTGTTAAAATGTGTAATGTTTTCAAGCTATAAACTTTTATTTGGGAGAATCTATGTTTTGCCTTATATAGACACATTTCCTTATACTGATATGTGAGAAAACACTTGCAGGTAACCTCCCCCTAGCTGCAGGAGAAACACTGTATAGTATCAATGAATGGCAGGTTGAAAGAGCCTTGAGTCAAAATAATGAGTATTTGATTCTTTAACTTCCTTCTGTTTACATTAATGGCACAACTGAAAGAACAGTTCAATAGAAATGAGTCTAAAAGGGAAGAAAAAAACACATTTTAACATCTCGGAAAGGTCATTTACATTGACAAGATTTCAGTTTCTTAAGTTTAAATTGGGAATTCGTATTGTATCAATTCGTTTCAGTGGTAGTAATGACTTGAGCACATAAAGGGCAATTGGCTTATGGAACCAAACTGCAGGTGGGGTCTGTCTTTCTCCATAGTTTCTCTCTCTCTGCAAGTAGATTTTATTCTCTGAAAGAGGCTTATGCCACCCTGTTGGGGACATGACTGTCAACAGCTCTAAAATTACTTCTTATCAACTTACTGACCTGCCCACCATGCACACATTTGATATTAGAAAATAAAATTCCAAGGAAGGATTTTGATTGGCTTGGGTCACACGACCAATCCCTAATAATTGCTAAACCATGACCAATCCTTGACAATTGCTAAGCCAGAGAGTATAGGCCATTAAAAAATATTGGATCTTGCGAAACAGAGATGGAAAAAGAAACCAATTCTCCAATAGAAAGGATGGGATTAGCAAAGACATGGCCACTGGAAAAATCAGTGTAAGCTCTATAGCCAACTTAATTGGTGCCTAATAATGAAACCTATTTCATAAGTTATGAGAATTAAATGTAGGAATGTGCTGTGTAAATAGTAAAATGATATATAAAAGGCAAACCACTATTTCTTTCAATATGACTACTATTCCTGAATTAAAAAAAAAAAAGCTCAGAAAAATATTTCAAAGGAGAGAAGTTTTTTTGTTGTTGTTCAAGAAGAAACAAAACTGCTTTTTCTACAATCCCTTGTGACTCGACAGCAAATTACCAGCTGTTAACAGTCTGAAAATCAAGAACCTCCAGGAATATACTCTGGCCCACCAGGAAGATGATTACTCAGGAGCAACTCTACTCCTAGACCAGACCACTGTCTCACTTGCAGTCCTGCTCGAAGTCTATTAATGGTGTGAAAGTAACACCAATAACACCACATGGTTAGACTCTTACTAACAAAATATTTGTGTGTGTATGAGTTAGTATCCTTTGTTAACTAAATCTGTCTTTGAAAATAGTTTCCTAAGAATTCTAGGAAGAGACTGGGTTATTACCCTCCCATTTCCATGTAGCAATTTTCTCAAGGCTGCTGTGAAAGAGGAAATATGCCAGTAAAAGTAATTTTCTAAACAATGCTCTGAGGACATCAAGGCAAGGGTGTACTTAACAAAACTTTGCCATGCCCTATAATGTAAAGCCAAAATTTTGGCCTATTTAAAGATAGTTTAATTAAAAAAAAAAAGAGCTATAGTCTTATGGAGTGCAGAAAAACACATTGAAATGTCCCTCTCTCCCTTTTGCCAACAAAAGAGCTCCAGCCTGATCCAACAATTATATTTGAAAACAGACTATTTTTAAACTGGAGCTTTCATCTTAGTTTATCTAATGATGAAAAGTGGTATGCACAAGTAACCACAATTTGTATGCAGAAGATAAAGTCTTTTTGTAAATTACACCTATAAAATATTCTAGTTCCTTCTTTTTTTTTTTCCTTTATCTTTTGGAGCAAATCAATTACCAAGACCAGACTTGCATTTAAGCAAATACAATTAGCATATATACAGTTGACCTTGAACAACATGGGTTTAAACTGCTCTGGTCCATTTATTTATATGCATATTTTTCAATAAAAGCAAAGTAACTTAGGAACAGAAAACCAAATATCGTATGTCCTCACTTAGAAGTGGGAGCTAAGCTATGATGACGCAAGGGCATAAGAATGATATAATGGACTTTGGGAACTTGTAGGGGAAGGTTGGGAGTGGGGGTGAGGGATAAAAGTCTAAATATTGGGTACAGTGTACACTGCTCAGGTGACAGGCGCACTACAATCTCAGAAATCACCACTAAAGAACTTATCCATGTAACCAAAAACCTGTACCCCCAAAACTATTGAAATTTTTTAAAATGCGGGGCATGGTGGCTCATGCCTGTAATCCCAGCACTTTGGGAGGCCAAGCCAGGTTGATCACCTGAGGTCAGGAGTTCAAGAACAGCCTGACCAACATGGTGAAACACCATCTCTACTAAAAACAGAAATTAGCTGGGTGTGGTGGCATATGCCTGTAATCCCAGCTACTTGGGAGGCTGAGGCAGGAGAATTGCTTGAACCCGGGAGCGGGCGGTTGCAGTGAGCTGAGATCGTGCCATTGTGCTCCAGCCATTGCGCTACAGCCTGGGCAACAAGGGGAAACTCTGTCTCAAAATTTAAAAAAAATTTTTTTTAATTAAAAAAAATTACAGGGACTGTGCCTGCCTCTCCTGCTTTCCCTTCTACCTCCCCCATCTCTTTTGCTTCTACCATTCCTGAAACAAACAGCAAGATCAACCTCTCCTCTTCCTTCACGTACACAGCCTACTCAACTTGAAGACAGATAATGAAGATGAAGAGCTTCATGGTGATCCACGTGATCTACTTCCACTGGATGAACAGTGAATATATGTTCTCTTCCTTATGATTTTTGTTAATAACATTTTCTTTTCTCTACCTTATTGTAAGAATACCATATACAGTACATATACAAAATATGTGTTAATTGTCTGTTTATATTAATCAGTAAGGCTTCCGATCAACAGTAAGACCATTAATGGTTAAGTTTTGGGGGAGTCAAAAATTAGCTGTGGATTTTTTACTGCATGACACTTCTGGGCCACTGTGTTGTTCAAGAGTCAACTGTGCCATTTATATGACAGTAGGACAGACTCCCACCCTGGAGTGACTTGAAAGCAAAAGCCGTTGCCAGATTTAGGAGAAAAGTATCTATTTCACTTGTCCCTTAGGTTTAGTCTTTAGTTTTCAATGATTAATGGAATTTTTATGGAAAAGAAGAAGGAGGATATTTGCAGTTGAGGAAATTCCATGTGTAATGGCACAGAAACTTGAGAAGGCATATTAACACCAGGAATCCAGATGAAGATAGTAATTCTAAGAGTTCCTTATTGATAAAATGATGCCCAGGAATGACCCCTTAAGATGCCCAGTATGCCACAGCCCTCATCATGGGCTGTTCTGGGAGCAGTGGTTATAAACTGGCACCAAAATGGAGCAATTAGTAACCCTTGGTGGAAATAGTGCCTGCTGAAGAACTAGCATAATTTGAGCCAACTTTTGCTTTCCTGTGAGGACCAGCAAAGTTCAAGACTGCACCTCATGTTCATTAAACTGAACAACTTCCTCTTGCCTATTGATAAATGTGCCATAACCTACATGCTCACTATCTTAGTCTATTTTCTGTTGCTTATAGCAGAACACCTAAAACAGGGTAATTTATTAAGAAAGAAATTTGTTTTTTACAATATGGAGGCTGAGAAGTCCAAGGTCAAGGGATCACACCTGGCAAGAGCTTTCTTGCTGGTGGGGACTTTCTGAAGTGTCCTGAGGCAGTGCAGGGTATCACATGGTGAGGAAGCTTAGCGTGCTAATTGGCCCATCTCAGATCTCTCTCCTTATAAAGCTACCAGCTCCACTCTCTACATAATCTATTGGTCTATTAATCCATGCATGTGATTAATGCATTCATAAGGGCAGAACCCTCATGATTCAATTACCTCTTAAAGGCCCTACTTCTCAATAGTGTCACATTGGGGATTACATTTTAACATGAATTTTGGAGGAGACAAACCTTCAGACCATAGCACTCACAAAATCACATTCATTGGGATGAAGGAAGTTCTGAATTTCTAGCCGAAAGTGTTTACAGTTGTATCTTTAAAGATTAAACTTAAAAGTTACTGGGTATTTTTTTTTTCCTTTTGTAGTTAGCACCATAGCTAACCAGCACCTTAGTTAGCACCATAACCTTAGTTAGCACCATAGCTAACAAGCACCATAGCTTAGTTAACACCATAGCTAACTAGCACCATAGCACCTTTTGTAGTTAGCAGAAATAGAAATGTTTGCTGAGTTAAAGGTACTGTATGTAACTTCATCCTATTAGTCATTTTAGCACCTTGCTCATCTGATGTTGGCATGGGATTCTGCTCTTCTTCCTCTTCCTCCTTCATCTGCTCCAGAATTTCAGCCAACAACCAAAGCACACTTTGGTTCTTGGCAACTCTAAGACCCAGATGCTGAATAATTTTCAACAGTTAACTCATTACTAATTTTATTCTAATATCAACACTTTTGAAGAAGTCTATGACAGTGAGACTTATTCATAGGATGTTGATTGTCTCACTAAATTCAAATAGTTGCACCAGAAGTAACAATGTAAGGAATTTCCATCACCCTATTATGTATATATACTAAAATTCCAACCCAGTCATTTTATTGCAAATAGGTGATTATTTCTGAAGCAGGTGTGCCATGAGTACACATATTATTCTTTGCTTCCTTGAGGAAATAAAATACTCTTTTTCTAGAACTAAAACTTCTTCAGAAGAACTACAGAAAGGCAATCATGTTTTTGAGATTAGTTTCCTCAATTGTTTATTTTCCTAACAGGGCTTTTGATGCTACCTTGAACAATTAAAATGTTCTATACATCCATAATACCTTCACTTAAAGGACTATGAACTACAAGCAAATCATGTCCTGATAACAACCTCCAGAGGCAGAGTTGTATAAATAATTACCACCTCTGAAAGGCAAGCTGAAGTAAAGAGAATTAGACTAGTGCTACACATTAAATTGGAGGACTCTTTTCATAATTATTGGAATTAAGATATTTTACCTAATAACCAGGATTACAAATATCCTGGAAACTGCTGGTAATTCATTGCAGCTTCTTTCCCTTTGGTTTCTGGACGCAGCCTCAGAACCCTCTGCAGCACAGCTCCCTGGGCACCTGGGCAGCCCTAGCAAGCTACTGAAGCTGGTGCAGTAACTGAAACCTATTTGCTATTCCTGCCCTGCAGTGTTCACATCCAGAAAGAAGGAAAATGCCAGTTCTTTCAGTTCTTCAGACAGTTGGCTGTGATCAAGCACTAGATGACATGTTTATTGATTAACTCTTATCCATAATGTTTATTTTTAATTGATTTGAGGGATCTGAAAACAGTTCAATTGTTGTAACTGTCAGATACAACATAAGTAATTTATGCCTTTGTGACTAAAATCAAAATAGGCTCAAGTACTCCCTTCTTCTGTTTTGACTTAAAACATTTAGTACCTTTGATGATTTCAATTGCGAGACTCAGGGGTCTCTTTCTAGTTACTCTTTTCTTTCTCTTTTATCATGGTCAATGTCCCTGAAATAATAGGGTGTTTTAAACAGGTCACTGGATGAATTCTGCAAATACATGATCATGTATTTGGTTAGTTCCCTTAGTTGAATGGTACATCAGAGTAGATTCTGCCTCCCTCTTCCATGCTTAGCTCAGTTTAGCGAAATCAGTATTTTTAACAATAGGCCTGTGAGGGAATAACTCCATAAAGCTATCACTTTAAAATCTTGGACTGCAGTATTATCAATCAGGTCACAGTCTTATGGACCAGAGTACTTGGATCTGAATTGAGTCTCTGCTACTTAACAGCTGCACAAGCTTGGGCAAGTCACCTAACCTTTCTGTGTTAAATGGGGATAATAATAGAACTTATCTTCTGGGTTGTTCTGAGAATAACCTGTAATAATGTGTATAACAGACTTCAAAGTGCCTGGCACACAGAAAGCACTATATGAGGACTAGCTATCATTAGTCTGCACCTAGAAGCTGCCTGCTTAAGTACAGCTATTTCTCTAGGAAAACACTGATCCTAAGGAAGAGCTGAACACAATAAGAATGTTAAAACTGATTAGAATAAATCCACCCTACTTCCAAAACAATAAAATAACCTATTTAGTGATGACGAGTTGAAACATTGCCATTGTTTAAAAAAAAAATTGCACATCCATGTTGATATTTGATGAAGATTGAATTTGACATTAATATTTGGGAACATTTATCCTCATAGGAATTTATTGTAAACAATTTTAGCTTTTAAATCTGGTGGTAAAAAAGTTGATATTTTCCTCTTTTAAAATGCATCATTTGGCATGTATGGAAATTATTATATATTCGCTTCACCTTTGTATATGTCCCAGTAGGTCATGGTTCTTTCAATGTAATAGATATTCATCACATTTTTGCAAGTATATTGTTTTCCATTTAACTTTTCAGTAAACTGAACAGTTTGTTATGGAAATTTGAGTCTGAATTTCTGATTTATGTCGCCTAGCCTCCTTTGAACACAGATTACTCTATAGTTGAAAGGAAATGCATTCTTTAAAAAAAAAAGAAAAACAGCAAGTTAGCAGGTGAAGTAATGCTATCTTTTTGAAATAAACATAACCTACAACTAAAACAAGCATTGGCATTACAATACCTGAATAAAGACATACATGCCATCCAGTCAACATTTATGAAAACTGGTTCACTACACAACTAGTTATAATTCTGTGGGAGAATTAGTGACCCTGTTTGATTTTCAAAATAGCCCTTGACCTAAATTCACTTTTTTAAACTACACGGTTTGAAAATGGGGCATTGTGAACAAAAAGAGTTAGCATTAGAACTGCTTTCTGAAGGAAAAATAAACCACCAAAATAGTGGCATTTTTTCCATGTGAACCAATTCTTCAAAAATCTAAGGTGTTTCTTGAATACCACATTTACCAGTTAAAATGAACTCCATTTATTTTGAGAAATGTCAAACTTAAAACACACATTTTTTTTGTTCTGGCCATCTAAGATATAAATGGATGGATAAATAGATAATTTAAAAACAGGCTACAATACTATAATACGGGGATTAAATTTAGTTTGCGTTATTTGAATTCTACTAGACACAAACTTTTTATGAATAATTAGAAATATTTACATTGTCCTAATTAACATGCAATTTGGCTTCATGAATCTTCTGAGAGACTATTGGGAGAAAATAAAAAATCTGGGGTTTTAGTTTCAAGATCCTTTTTAAATAATAGGAAATTAATGTTCATCTATATTACTTTATTAAATTAGTCATCAATATGATTATTCCATAATTTCTCTGAATTAAAAAATCTTTAAAAGCAGATGGCCTTTATCAGAAAGAGAGGTAGTTATTAGTTATACGATCTATTAGTTATGCAAAAATACATGTATTTCCATTGAACAGAAATATATTTTATAAAAGCACAAAATCTTAATTCTAGTTGGGGCATTTTTTGGTTTGTGGGCTTATACTTAATGGGTTAATCTAATTTGGGACTTTTCCAGTAACACATTAAAGGAAATCTGGATTCATTCATTTGACAGCCACTATTAAGGTTATTGTTTTCAAGTTTGAGGTAGGAAAACAGTTTAGGAGGACAACCAATTATTTTCAAAATAAAAGTGCCTCATTAAGTAATTATAAGAAAAGAATCAAGCACAAAGTAGATTTTTACAAACACCTACATAAGGAAAAACACCAAATACTTAGGGAATTCTGACAAACCAAAAAGTCGAATCATTGATAATTTTAAGAATGAAAATTCTAACAGCAGTTTAAGTTTCAAAGGTTTTGCATTTATTCCAATTTGGGTAAAATAAGGTGATTCTTTCACTGAAGTCTTAAAGTGAATTAACTGACAAATTCCTGGTCATAGGCAAGTGTCTTTGTCCTTATTTTTCAAAACCTAGAATTAATTGGTTGCCCTTTTCCCTGCAAACCTACCCTAAACCAGAACATTTACATGGAAGCCAACTTCTTCCAATTTGACTTCCTCTTCTTTGAGTCCTGTCAAATCACACTGTTGCTAAGATGCAATTATTTTTGTTATATCATGATCAACAACTTGTCTTCTTTCCTACCTGCCCAATATTTTTTAGATTGTATTAAGTCAGACCATTAAACATTTAAAATATGAAAAGATCTGCCCATGCTAGCTCACCACTCCTGGCTTGGATTTATTGGGTCTTAATATAAATAATATCTGCAAAAACAGTGCTACATTCTAAGAACTCAAAAAAATTCTCCAGGGTCATCATCTCTTTCTCTTCAAAAGCCCCCAGTGCTACATGACAATCCTTGTTTCTCTACTTGCTTGCTTCTCTATCCACCTGTACATCCTTCTGTCTCTACTCTCCCTCATTCCTGCTTCCATAGGTAACTCGTATTACCAATTTCTGAGTTTGGGGGATAGAGGGAGAATGGGCAACGGAAATCAAATTGTTTCTTGACCTTTATCATAGTGAACTTGGAAGTCAGCTTTCTTGGTATTGCTGAGTCAATGAATGCTTCTGAGGGGCTTTCCGGCTTCACATATTTCTGCTGTATTTTTCTCCTCTCCCATCGTGTAGGTTTTCTAGGGCTGCCTCAACAAGGTACTACAAAGAAGATGGCTTTTTTTCTTTCTTTTTTTTTTTTTTTTTTCTGAGACCGAGTTTCACTCTTGTTGCCCAGGCTGGAGTGCAGAGGCATGATCTTGGCTCACTGTAACCTCCACCTCCTGGGTTCAAGCAATTATCCTGCCTCAGCCTCCCAAGTAGCTAGGATTACAGGTGCCCGTCACCATGCCTGGCTAATTTTTTGTATTTTTAGTAGACATGGGTTTTCATGTTGGCCAGGCTAGTCTCAAACTCCTGACCTCAGGTGATCCACCCACCTCAGCCTCCCTAAGTGCTGAGATTATAGGCATGAACCACTGCATCTGGCCAAAAGTGGCTTAAATCACCATAAATTTATTGTCTGTCAGTCCTGCAGGCCAGAACTCTGAGATCAAGTTGCTGGCAGGGCCAGGCTCCCAACAAAACCTCTAAGGGAGTGTCCCACCTTGCCTCTTCCAGCTTCTGGTAGCTCCAGGCTTTCCTTGGCTTGTGGATGCATCACTCCAATCTGTGCCTCTATCTTCACAGGGTGTTCTCCCTGTGTGTTTATATTTTCACATGGCTGTCTTCCCTGTATGCCTCTGTCTTCTCACAAGGAGACCAGTCAAATCAGATTAAAGGCTCACTCTATTCCAGTATCACCTCATCTCAACTTGTTACATATTCCCTGACCCTATTTCTAAATTAGGTCACATCCTGAGGTACTGGGACTTAAGACTTCAACGTATCTTTTTGGAGGGATATGATTCAACCTGTAACACTCATCCTTGTTTATGCTTTTTTAAAAAAGGAAACCAATTTTTTACTCTAGGTCAAGTTTAGTTTCAGGAGAAAGCAAGAGACTTATATGACCCAGAAATTTTATATGACCTCTTGATGATTTGGTTGAATAATAACAGTGCTCTCTGGAACTCTGAGCTCATGATAAAGGCTTATCTTTTTTTTTTTTTTTTTTTGAGGCAGAGTCTCACACTGTTGCGCTAGCTGGAGTGCAGTGGCATGAACTTGGCTCACTGCAACCTCTGCCTCCTGGGCTCAAGTGATCCTCTCACCTCACCCTCCCAAGTAGCTGGGACTATAGGCATGTACCACCACACCCAGCTAATTTTGCATTCTTTGTAGAGATGGGGTTTTGCCATGTTGCTCAGGGTTGTCTTGAACTCCTGGGCTCAAGCAGTTCACCTGCCTCAACCTCCCAAACTGCTGGGATTACAGGTGTGAGCCACTGTGCCCAGCCAAAACTTACCATTTTTTATTGAATTTAGGTCTCCTAAATTTCTGTTTCTGTTCTTCCCTACTTCTACTCATAGCATCAGCCCTCAAGACATTGCTAGGTACACCTAATTGTTATGGGCAATTAGATTCCATTTAATTGATGTTGATCTGTACTCATACAGCACTGAAACACCGATTAACATTACATAGAATGATAAAGTATTTTACAAATATATTTTATCACTACTTTTATCAAAACCAATGTTTATGATATGTTTATGATAGCCATAATGAAGCACAGAGTTCTAGTTTTTACAGGAAAGATCTTTTTTGTAACGATGTAATAAAAATTTCACTCAGCAAATTACTGACTTAAATGCTATTCTTATTATATGCGCCTCTCAGTCTAGTTATGAGGACTGTTCTTTAAGTGATATGTAATAGAGTCATGGGAAAGGTAATAAGTTAAGTTAAAGTGCTCACATTATGAAGATGATTTCATATCAAAGATAGGTTATGGAAGATATATTTAAGCACATCATAAATATAAATGCTACTAATGATGGTCCACCTCCTCAATGGCTTTATTACAAAATGTATCCTCATATTAATCAAACACATTCTATCATCTGGACACTGATTATTACTAAGGGACTAGTATTTCAAAATAAGATCCCACCATGGTCATTAATGCACATCGTATATAGGGGGCCCTTAAAGTGAATTTACTCAGAGAGGTAGGTTTATAGTTAAGCAACAGACTTACAGATGACTCATAACCTACTGATTAGGTGGCATTTGGAAAGTTACTTTATATTTGTGAAGACTAAATACTTTAAACTAGAAAATCTAAAAGAAATGAATAAATTCCTGGACACATACACCCTCCCACATCCACCATATACACCCTGAACCAGGAAGGAGTTGAATCTCTGAATAAACCAATAACAACTTCTGAAATTGAGGCAGTAATAAATAGCCTACCGACCAAAAAAAAGTCTAGGACAAGACAGAGTTACAGCTGAATTCTACCGGCGGTACAAAGAGGAGCTGGTACCATTTCTTCCAAAACTACTACAAACAATTGAAAAGGAGGGACTTCTTCCTAACTTGGTTTAGGAGGCCAGCATTATCGTGATACCAAAACCTGGCAGTGATAGAACAAAAAAAGAAAACTTTAGGCCAATATCCCTGATGAACATTGATACAAAAATTCTCAATAAAATACTGGCAAACCAAATCCAGCAGCACATCAAAAAGCTTACCCATCATGATCAAATTGGTTTTATCCCTGGGATACAAGGCTGGTTCAACATACTTAAATCAGTAAACATAATTAATCACATAAACAGAAATAAAAACAAAAACCACATGATTATCTCAACAGACATAGAAAAGGCCTTCAATAAAATTCAACATCCCTTCATGTTAAAAACTCTCAATAAACTAGGTGTTGATGGAACATACCTCAAAATAGTAAGAGCTATTTATGACAAACCTACAGCCAATATCATACTGAATGGACAAAAGCTGGAAGCATTCCCCTTGAAAACTGGGACAAGACAAGAATGCCCTCTCTCATCACTCCTGTTCAACATAGCATTGGATGTTCTGGCCAGGGCAATCAGGCAAAAGAAGGAAATAAAGTGTATTCAAATAGGAAGAGAGGAAGTCAAACTGTCTTTTTTTTGCAGATAACATGATCCTACATCTAGAAAACTCCATCATCTCACCCCCAAAAATTCTTAAGCTGATAAGCTGCTTCAGCAAAGACTCAGGACACAAAATCAGAGTGCAAAAATTACAACCATCCTATACACCAACAGTAGACACACAGCGAGACAAATCATGAATGAACTCCCATCACAACTGGTACAAAGAGAATAAAATACCTAGGAATACAGCTAACAAGGAACATAAAGGGCCTTTTCAAGGAAAACTACAGACCACTTATCAAGGAAATCAAAAAGGACATAAACAAATGGAAAAACATTCTATGCTCATGGATAGGAAGAATCAATATTATGAAAATGGCCATACTGTCCAAAGTAATTTATAGATTTAATGCTATTTCCATTAAACTACCATTGATGTTCTTCACAGAATTAGAAAAAAACAACCTTAAAATTCATATGGAACCAAAAAAAGAGCCTGTATAGCCAAGACAACCCTAAGGAAAAAAAACAAAGCTGGCACCATCACACTACCTGGCTTCAAACCATACTACAAGGCTACAGTAACAAAAACAGCATGGTACTGGTACAAAAGCAGACACACAGATCAATGGAACAGAATAGAGAACTCAGAAACAAGACCACACGTCTACAACTATCTGATCTTCAACAAACCTGACAAAAACAAGCAACAGGGAAAGAATTCCCTATTAATAAATGGTGCTGAGAAAACTGGCTAGCCATATGCAGTAAACTGAAACTGGACCCCTTCCTTACACCTTATACAAAAATCAACTCTAGATGGATTAAAGACTTAGATGTAAAACTCAAAACTATAAAAACCCTAGAAGAAAATCTAGGCAATACCATTCAGGACATAGGCACAGGCAAAGATTTCATGACAAAAACGTCAAAAGCAATCACAACAAAAGCAAAAATTGACAAATGGGATCTAATTAAACTAAAGAGCTTCTATACAGCAAAATAAACTATTATCAGCATGAAAAGACAACCTACAGAATGGGAGAAAATTTTTGTAATCTATCCATCTGACAAAGGTCTAATATCCAGAATCCACAAGGAATTTAAATGTACAAGAAAAACCAAATAACTTCATTAAAAAGTCGGCAAAGGACATGAACAAGCACTTCTCAAGAGAAGACATTTATACGGCCAATAAACATATGAAAAAAAGCTCAACATCACTGATCATTAGAGAAATGCAAATCAAAACCACAATGAGATACCATCTCATGCCAGTCAGAATGGTAATTATTAAAAAGTCAAGAAACAACAGATGCCAGTGAGGCTGTGGAGAAATAGGAACGCGTTTACACTGTTTATGTGAATGTAAATTGGTTCAACCACTGTGGAAGACAGTGTGGCAATTCCTCAAAGAGGAAACCAGAAATACTATCTGACCCAGCAATCTCATTATTGGATATATACCCAAAAGAATATAAATCATTCTATTATGAAGATACATGCATGTGTATGTTCATTACAGTCCTATTCAAAATAGCAAAGTCATGGAATCAACCCAAATGCCCATCAATGATAGACTGGATAAAGAAAATGTGATACATATACACCATGGAATACTATGCATCAATAAAAAGGAACAAGGTCATGTCCTTTGCAGGGACATGGATGGAGCTGGAAGCCATTATCCTCAGCAAAGTAACAAAGGAACAGAAAACCAAACACTGAATGCTCTCGCTTATAAGTGGGAGCTGAACAATAAGAACACATGGACACAGGGAAGGAAACAACACAGAATGGAGGCTGTAGGGGGGTGGGATGGGGAAGGGACAGGATCAGGATAAATAGCTAATGCATGTGGGGCTTAATACCTAGGTGATTGATTGGTAGGTGCAGCAAACCACCATGGCACACATTTACCTACGTAACAAACCTGCACCTCCTGCACATGTATCCTGTAACTTTAAATTTTAAAAAAAAATTGGATATTTATATAAGATAATTTATAAAAAACTGGCTAGCACATTGCCTACATGAAGTAGATGTCCATTAAGAGCTGTTGTTTTATACAGCATTCAGCTAAGTGCAAGGCACAGTTCTAAGCACTGTTCTAAATATTTTACATACATTTTCTTCTTTAACCTCTTTATCACATATGTTTACATTTAAAACAGTGACCAAACTGATCTACACTATATGTACCATTTTGGGAAATGCATAAACATGTTCAATATATATCAAGAAAGTAATATTAAATAGATTATTTAGTCTAACTACTTCTTGGAAATATTTTTACCAAAGTGTTCTGTATACACAGTCATCAGTCTTATTTTAAGGGATTTCAGAAAGGTGATTTTTTTTAAGTAATGTCCTATAGATTAATGGTTCCCCATCTTTAGCATGCATCAGAATCATCTGTAGGGCTGGTTAAAACACAAGTCCTCACCTGCCCCACCAGAGTTTTGGATTCAATCGGTCTGGACTGGGGCTTGAGAATTTTTATTTTCAATAATTTCTCATAACACATTTCCAGATGAAGGTGGACTAATAACAGCACTTTGAGAAT
The DNA here is from genome assembly GCF_009828535.3 of Hylobates moloch. Taxonomy (NCBI): domain Eukaryota; kingdom Metazoa; phylum Chordata; class Mammalia; order Primates; family Hylobatidae; genus Hylobates; species Hylobates moloch. The sequence continues at coordinate 137,701,362 of NW_026652279.1, forward strand.
CGTTGCTATAGGTCAGATTGGTGAGAGGCAAGAAATTCTTTATTTCTAAACCCAAATCTATCTCATTCATGGTCTAAATATATGCCTAACAAGAGATAATGCATTTGCATTACTCTTGCCTGGATGCTAATTTCTTTTGCAATATTGAAACTAAAGCTGGTACGAGTATTGAGGAAAGCCTGAAATTCAGATGACAACTGTCATTCCATAAGTATGGAACTTCTTGATGCAGATTCACTTATAAATAGCTCCATGGCAGGAATTTTGAACATCAGGGGAAGCAAGAAGCCCTTTGCAGTCAAGAGGAAACAACCCTGCTTTGTTCTGGACAGACAGTACACTCCTTCAAGAACACTATCCTAAAACATGAGAGTATTTGTTTTTAACTGATATTGGCTTCACCAGTTGGATCACCTCAGGTTCATCCTCTAACTTAAAGCCATACGAATCCCGTTATGTATCTACTTTTAAATATTGTTCTCCAGGTGCAGCCATAAAAAAGGATGAATTCATGTCCTTTGCAGGGACATGGATGAAGCTGGAAACCATCATTCTCAGCAAACTATTACAAGGACAGAAAACCAAACACTACACATTCTCACTCGTAGGTGGGAACTGAACAATGAGATCGCTTGGACACAGGACGGGGAACATCACACACCGGGGCCTGTCGGGGGGTTGGGGGCTGGCGGAGGGATAGCATTAGGAGAAATACCTAACGTAAATAACTAGTTGATGGGTGCAGCCAACCAGCATGGCACATGTATACCTATGTATCAAACCTGCACGTTGTGCATGTGTACCCTAGAACTTAAAGTATAATAAAATAGTTCTCAATAACATATGGAGGACTTTCTTGTAAAGAACAGGTTTTACTCTTCAAAAATATAGACTGTAATTGATCCATCACAGTACACAAAATATATTTTCACTGGTGTCAAATTTCAAAGCCTTTTCAAAGGATTTCTGACTCCAAAGTTGACAGTAATGAGGTAAGAAGTGGGGCACAGAATTTGTATCTGCCAAGAAGTCAAGTATTCAGCTTAGTGCTGTTACTGGGAGGGGCAGCAGCCACACAACTGTATCTATGAAGCAAATGTTCTGTTCTGAAAAACTGTTATTTTTCAGAAGGTTGGAATAGGATGAAAATTCACACGATACTCCAAAGTGCAAAACACAAAAGTTTCTTTTCTTTATTGTCCATACGTTCACAATGTTGCTGAATACTTTTTTTCTCTGATGGCAAGCAGGTTTAGCAGGATGATTTAAACTTTCTAACTAAAGGGGGACTTCACTTTTGGACAAAAATGGAGCCTGGTCAAAGTGTAATCTTGGTCCAAAGCTTTTATTTTTCTCAAGGGGTCTTCCATTCCTGCTTCCCTTCCAAGATAGTGTCTGGGTACAGGGAAAGCTGAATGTTCTCATGGAATTGGATAGTCAGAGGTTCTAATGCTATCTATCGAATGAATGTATTGTCTCGTTTGCCTCTGGGCATCTGCTGAATTGGCTATGGCTGATATCAGTTGTGAATTTCTTCCTTAGCCTGGGCCAATCATATAATTGCCTCCAAGGACATCCCCCAATTCCTTACTATTGATCAGTCTTCCCCTTCCTCTCACGGACACTGCAGATTTCCTTACACATAGCCACAACTTTGCTCTGTGGGGGCACCCTAAAGCCATCAGTTTAATTTTATCCTTACTGATTTTCTATAACCCCCACAGCCAACAGAGGAATTTGTGGAATCCTGACAGTTCACTTGGGAGCTGAGATTTGTGCAGGGACATTCTCTCAGGCCCTCTTTCTGTCTAAACACAACATGACACCGTCTCCTCCATCTGCGAGTGCTCTCTGTTGAATACTGTAGCAGGGACTCCCTGCATGGTAATCTCCTCCTTGAGTTCAGTAAGTCCTCCCCTGGAGCTCCTTTCTTCTCACTGCTCACACTCAAGGCAAGGCAGGGAGGACTCGGGCTAGAGAGGAGGAGCCTTCTGCTCATCTGAGGGAGCAGGAAGAAAGGTCATTCCATTCTCCTGGACTCTGAGCCCTTCCTTGCCTTCTCGACACTCCTCACTTTCTTCAATTACAGGGACTCTGTTTTTAACCTGGGCATACGTTGAGTCCTTACTTCCTATGGCTTAAAATCTCAGTTCAGATCACAGGTTTAGTTCTTAATATGTTTAAAAAAACAAAAAAATGGTTTTAAATTTTAAGGAAGTTGTTCTTCTGACATAAAGCTTTCAGAGCTATTACCTGTCTATGGGCTACAAGATTCTATTTTGACAGTCAACGGTTGAAATCGACACCTACTTTTGTCTTATTATTATAATTCATATTCTTCTGAGATAATAAATACCTGCCACTGAAAAGAAAAAAAGGTCAAATTCAAGCAAGTATGAAACAGAAAAGCACGTGTGCACGCACGCACACACGCGCGCGCACACACACACACAATTCTTTATTGAACTTACACTGCTTCAGGAATTTTTAATTAGAAAACAATAAGGATCATGTAAACATTCCGAGTAAGAGCACTATCATCTAAAGGCTGCCTTTAGCCCTTTAGAGTCAGATGTTTGATCATATTAGTTCACCCAAAGGCATCCACACCTAATACATTAATTTCCACAATTTAAACTCATAAAAAGCTTATTTTGAAACTATAAAGCTAATAATATAATTTGTAATGTGATATGTATTTTGTTACCCAACAACTGCAATCTATGAGGCAGACTATACAAAGACTGAAACTGTGCAAGCAGACAATTTTTTAGTTCACTTGCAACAAAACCTGATATTTCTAACTTTTGATTTAGAATTACTTGAACATTGTAAATGCGTACACAATACATGACTAGCATTAAAATTCAAATAACACTGAGTAGTTATAACTATATAGTTATATCCTTAAATATTGCTGTCTATAGATGATGAGATTTAATTGGGTGTCAGACCTTTTCTATTTCATTCATACAAATTAAAATCACTATCAAGAAATCTGATACTCTGTTATCTTTATTTTCTTTATTTGGTATTAAACACTTCATGCTGTGGATATTCACCACGATAAAGTAGAGAGAAAAAATATCTTAAACTATGTATAATTTGTTAATTGTAAATCTGGACTAGAACTTAAGGTTTCTGATACCACTCTGATATTCTTCATTACCTTCATATTTTTAATTGAATAAATTTGTTAAGAAAACGAGAAAAGGCAAGTGTCTCTACTCATATCCCTTCTATTCAACGTTGTACTAGAGATTCTATCCATTATAAGAAAGACAAGAAAAAAAAGGCACAAAAATTAGAGAGAAATAAAACAAGTTTTTAGTAACAGACAACTTGATGCTCTAAATAGAAAATTCCAAATATGCTACGAAAAATATTAAGTAGGACTAACATGTGAGTTTAGCAAGATACAATAAAGGGCAATATGCAAAAATCAAATGTTTTCTATGTAGTACAAATGCACAATTAAAAATTTTAAAACAATGCCATTTACAATAGGACAGTAAAACAAGAAATTCTTAGTTATAGTCTAGTAAAATAATTCTAAGATCCATATGCTGAAGCTATAAAAATTGATGGGAAAAATTAATACAAACTAAATTAATGGGAGTTATATCATGTTCATAGATTGAAGTAATATTGCTAAGGTATTAATTTTCTATAAGTTGATAAGGAGATTCAACACAATTCCAATCAAAATCCTGATATTCTTTTTTGTACAAATTGAAAAACTGACCCTAAATTTATATGGGGAAAAATTTGGAAAGAAGAAAAAGCTGTAGAACTTGTGGTACATGATTTTAAACTATTAAGCTATAATGGAAAAGATACTATTCATGTAAAATATGAACAAGGAAGAAAGTCCAGAAATGGACCTATAGATAGATAGATAGATAGATAGATAGATAGATAGTGTCAACTGATTTTCAACAAACATGTCATAGTAGGTCATTGGAAAAAAGAATAGTCTTTTCAACAAATGGTGCTTTTAGGTATGGACATCCACATACAAAAAAAAAAAAAAGCTCAACTTACATATTATACCATAAGCATAAAACAAGTCAAAATGGATCACGGACTTAAATGTGAAATTATACGTCTTTTGTGAGAAAACGTAAGAGAAAAATTATTATGACGTTGGAATAGCAAAAACTTCTTAGAACCAAAAAAGCACGCACCATTAAAAAAAAAAAACTTGATAAATTGTACTTAATAATAAAATTTTATGCTTTTGAATAAATGATATTAAGAAAATTAAAAGATAAGCCACAGGCCAAGTGCGGTGGCTCACGCCTGTAATCCCAGCACTTTGGGAGGCCGAGGTGGGTGGATGACGAGGTCAGGAGATCGAGACCATCCTGGCTAACATGGTGAAACCCCATCTCTACTAAAAATACAAAAAATTAGCCGGGCGAGGTGGCGGGTACCTGTAGTCCCAGCTACACGGGAGGCTGAGGCAGGAGAATGGCGTGAACCCCGGGGGGCAGAGCCTGCAGTGAGCCGAGATTGCGCCACTGCACTCTAGCCTGGGTGAAAGAGTGAGACTCCGTCTCAAAAAAAAAAAAAAAAAAGATAAGCCACAGACTGGGAGAAAATATTTGCAAAACACATATCTGATAAAGAGCTTCTATCCAAAATATATATATAAATATATATATTTAAAAACTCTTACAACTCAATTATGTCTTATTAAAGTCAACTCAATTATATATGTACACACATATATATTTAAATTTTATTGTAACTCACAATTCATAGTTGTCAATTATAATTTTTTAAAAGTTTAGAAAAATGGGCTAAGAAATTTGAATAAATACTTCAACAAAGTTGAAAGCAAAATGGCAAATAAGCATATGAAAAGGTCAACGTATTTGTTATTAGGGAAATGCAAACCAAAACCACAGAGGCAAACTAGATCTCTAAAATGAAGAATATCACTAAATACCTTCTAGAACAGCAAAATTAAAAAACCAAAAAAAACTGGCAATAGCAAGTGCTGGAGAGGATGTGGAGCAATTAGAAATCTCATATTTTACTAATGAGAATGCAAAATGGCATACCTACTTTGGAAAAGAATGTGGGGCATTCTTATAGCATTAAATATATACTCATGGCACAACCCAGCAGTTTCACTCCTAAGTATTTATTCAGGATAAACAAAAATGTATGTCCACACGAATTTCTGTACATGGAAGTTTATAGCAGCTTTATTCATGGTTTCCAAAAATTGGAAAAAGCTTAAATGCCCAAGAATCAGTGAATATATAAATTGTGGTATATGATACAATGGAACACTGCTTTGCAATACAAACTACTTAATACCTGCAACAAATAAATTAGTCTTAAAGGCATTAAGCTAAGTGCAAGAACTCAGACACAAAGGGCTGCATATTTTTGTGATCCATTTATATGTCATTCTGAAAAAGGCAAAACTGAGGATACAGAAATCAGTTGCTAGAGGTGAAAGGAGGAAGTGGAGGGTGTCAGCCAGAAAGGGGCACTGGAAACTTTGAGGGGTGATGAAAATAATCTATATCATAGTTGTCATGGTGGTTACACAAATTGTATTCATTTGCTGAAAAATAACAAGCTTTACACCTAAGAAAGGATAAATTTTACTACAACCCAAGTATACATCAATAAAACCAACTGAAAAACCATTAAAGTAACTACATCTTTTTACACTAGGCATTGTCACTTAAGCTTTTGAAGATGGTGTATCATGCCAAACTTACTTGAAGAGTTAGGTACATGTGAACCAAGAAATAGGTAACATTAGATTCAAGATTTCACCTTCTTCTCACTAATCCACCTCTTACCAGGTGGCATTCCAGATTTCCACTTGCCGTCCCTGAAGAAAATTAATGGCATCTACTTTCTAACTCAGTAACAAGCATTAGCAGCATCGGTCACTTCGAGTACTCATTTCTCTCAGGAGAAAAACACAGCAACCCCACAGCAGCTGAAGAGCAGCATGAATCTGAGATAATGGTTCTGAATAATGATGAGAGAGGAAAAAACAGAAATGAGGAATAATCGAAAGTAAAATAAAAGCCGAAAACAAAGGAGTAGGGCTAACAATGTGGCATTTTAAATGTAAGGCTACATTTTTCATGTTTCTTTTCCCGGTTTATCCTTGTATCTTTTCCTGTCATATATTCAGATGTGACTTGCAGCTCATTATTTTCAGGTGATGGAAATAGGGTCATGGTTTTCTGAGAAAAGTTAATAAGAAAGCATTAAAAAGTCTGTAAATACAGACGTTGCAAATGTTTTATGGTCACCTCACAATCAATAGGCATGTGTTTCCTCAATCCCTGAACACTACTATGAACATTCTGCAAGTTCATAGTATAACAAAGCAGAATAGAATATGGACCTGGACGTTTGATTCACAACAAATGAAATGCAGGAAATATGATTAAGGATTAAATGTGGTTCTCATTCTTATTACATTAAAGAAACACACCTTTATTTAGTCGTTCTACTTTATATAAATTTATTTCACAGGAGATCCATTTTCTATCTACCTATGAAAAAATAACAATGAATAAACTCTGACATCCATGGAAAGTATGAGGCAAATATGGTGACCCAAGCATGAAAAGATATGAACTTTGGTAAATCCAGTTATCCCATTATATTAAATGTGCATAAAACTAAACATGGCCTCTCTTATAGACAGGGTAGATGTGTATTCAATAGGCAAGTTCGGGGACTCTAGAAATACATTGTTGCCACCTCATTTTGTTTTCCTGCTGACAAAACATCATCTTTAAAGGTCCATGCAGGGACATTATGCCCAGCTTATTAAGTGCCATAATGAACAACTCTAAAGGCAGTTTTTATATTGATTGCCATTGCAGATTGTATATTTATTATGACAATTTCCTGGCAGGTGGTGGTACGTTGTCTGAAAGTCAGAACAGAGAGGCTTTTGCTAATGGGTAACAAGGGGGCATTTAATCTAGTGAGCAGTGGCCTGGTTTTGATAGCTTTGTAAGCTCATTAAAATGCAAAATATTGAGATGTGACTTCCAGAATGGCAATGTGAGGATCCCCATGGGCCTTTCTCCAGGGAACGACCATGATTGGTAAAAACTGTAAAAGTACATTCATTAAATAAAACATGAAAACTCTCTGAAAATTGTTGAGGGCATTCAGCAAATGGAGAAACAATTATTTAAGAAAATCTACTCAATTTTGGTAAGAACAGTAAGAGTCTGTGGTAGTTGAGCCATGACCTAATCCCTACCCCACTCCATATCACCATGATGGAAACTCAGCTCTTAGAAGGTGCAGCCAAGAACACAGAGTTCCCTCCCTCCACTCTATCCCTTGCTCCTTACCTGTGAAAAGTAGCTCTAAATAAACTCTGACATTCATGGACAGTATGAAGACAATACAGTGCCTCAAGCATGGTAAATTATGCACTTAACTATGGTAAATCCAGTTCTCCCATTATACTAAAAGTGCATAATAATAAATATGGCCTTTATTGGCTCTTTATTGCTCCCAGGATAGGATTACAGTTTCTCCATGGGAAGGACAGTAAACCAGCATTTTTTATACCTCCAGCTCCGTGTTGCAGAAGCTCTATTTCAGGGAAACCATTTGAGAGGTCTGGAACTCCATTCCTACACCCATCCTCATTTCGATGGCAGAAGCTCTATCCAGGCATGACAGGCCAAGAATACTGAACCCAAATCACCCTCTACGCTGTTCACTCATAAAGTAGAGGCTTTCTACTGGGTGAACCAAGCTGAGAAGAACAGAGGATATCACCCCTGCCCAGAACCCCACTCATAAAATAAGAGTGTCACGGAGTCACTCCAAGAGACGTGGGCTACTGTCCCTACAGCAAGCTCCAGAACAGTGAAACCATTTTTTTCTAAAGAAAGAGGTAACCTGTAAGAACAGAGACCTCTGCAGTTCTCCCCAAGGGCACTGATTTTGTTTAGAACAGAGTGTGGGGAAGTTCAGATGAAAGGATGCTGTCTAAAACAAAGGAGATTTTGCTGGTGAGCAATTAAGAGGAAGCTGGTAGCTTTATGAGAGCAACCAACAGGCTAAACTGTAGAACAGCTTGTGATTCAACTGAGAGAATCAGGGAAAGAAACAGCTAGGAACAGACCTCTGGGGTCATAACAGGCCTCAAACACTAGCCTCAAAGTCTAATCCTGCAGAGAATCCCAAATTTAATTAGATCAGACTGTGAAGCAATATATGTCCCAATGCATTATCAAAAGTAATAGAGCAATCAGCAGGTATTACTGGAGGCTAACAGCTGAATGTGATAACAAGAGAAGTAGATAATAGAGAGATGAGGAAAAGAGAAAGATAAAGAGTGCCCTTCTAAAATTGTTGTCATTCTATGGTGACTGTTAATATGCCCAAGGCTGTGCCCAATGAGGAGTAACATAAGGAGACTATACGCTGCTATGGAAGTAGACTTCATTAAAATAGCACAACCATGTCACTAAAGAAATAAGCATGCAATAAAAAAAACCTGTAGGTACATGGGTGATGAGATTATGATTCAGAGTTGCTACAATGTATTATCTAAAATGTCCAGATTTAACAAAATTACAAGAAATGAAAAGCAAATGTGATCCATCCATAGGGAAAAAGAGTAGGCAATAGAAATTCCCTGTGAGGGCCTAGATGTTAGGTTTAGCAGGCAAATACTTCAAATTTGTTATAAATATAAATGAAGAAAATGATGTTTAAAGAGGTAAAAAAAGATATGGTGGCAGTGCCATCAAATAGAGAATAGCAATACATAAATTAATAAAAAGAACTGGGTATAAATTCGGAAGTTAAAAGCCGGGCGTGGTGGCGGGCGCCTGTAGTCCCAGCTACTCGGAGAGGCTGAGGCAGGAGAATGGCGTGAACCCGGGAGGCGGAGCTTGCAGTGAGCCGAGATTGCGCCACTCCCCCCCAGGGGGGGCAAAAGAGAAAACCCCCCTCTCAAAAAAAAAAAAAAAAAAAAAAGCTACGAGAAACAAAATGAAAAATTCACTAGAGGGGATCAACAGATCTGAAGTGCCAGAAAAAAAAAAATCAGTAAATTATAAGACACATTGGTGGAGATCATGAAATCTGAAGATTGACTCTATTTTCAGTTACTCAAATCAGTAATGAATAAAAAGAATGTAGGTAATGAAATTTAATGACAAAGCATGCTCATGGCTCATGCCTATAATCCTAGCACTTTGGGAGGCAGGAGGATTACTTGAGACCAAGAGTTCGGGACCAGCCTGGGCAACGTAGAGAGACCCCATCTCTACAAAAAATAAAAAAGTTAGCCAGGTAGTGTGCACCTGTAGTCCCAGCTACTCAGCAGGCTGAGGTAGGAGGAACACTTGAGCCCTGGAGGTCAAGGCTGCAGTGAACCCTGATTGCTCCACTCCATTCCAGCCTGGGTGACAGAATGAAACCCTTTCTCAATAAAACTAAATAAAGTGAGGACAAAACCCGATCTCGCATGTATACGAATACAAAAATTGCTCAATAACATGGTATTGCCATAATAGAGATATGTGCAGAGCACATAACAGGAGGCTATGTAGCAAGAGGGACTGTTTTTATATTTGTTCCTTTTCTGGGATAACTATGAGATGATAATTGACTCAATTTTCAGTTACCCAAATCAGTGATGAATACAAAGAATAAATTTTCTAGGTCATGAATTTGTTTAATGGCAAAGCATGTTATCTCTGATGTTTTATGTTATTCCAAAAGAACTATTTTCAATACAACAGTCCTTTCTGTTTTTTCTTTAATAAAAGAGTGGAGAGGCTCCATTTGGTTTGAATTTGAACCATTATTTGGAGTATTCAACCGAGTACTCCAAACAATGGTATAAACTGAAACCAAATGGAGCCTCTCAACTATTCACTCTTTTTACCAGTCTCATACAGTATACTCCTTCACCAACCACTGTCTCAAAGTGAAATTTTATATAAGCCCAGAGCCATTGCTAGAAAGATAAGGCTAAAGTCTCAATGGGCACTTAGCATACTCAACTTGAATCAGAAGAAACAGGGACTTATAAGGGAGAGTGGGAGTTTCTTTTGCTAGATTTTCATTTGTTACCAGGGCTCTGATTACATAATAGGTTAGTTTGGCACATTGAACATATCTAGTTAACTCAAGGCTATGTAAACCCCACCCCGCACCCCCAAATTTTGATGCTGCATTTCATTTTCATGTTTATTCATTCAATATTGATTAAGCACCTATGTATGTGAAGTGATGTACCCAGCACTGGCAACATAATAAATATTTATTTTATGCCTGTTATGTTTATTCCTTTATTCAACACAGATTTTTGAGAGTCTACTTTATACTAGACGTGAAACTAATGACTAGATACATATTGGTAAAGATAAGAGCAGTTCTTGCTTTCATAAAGCTTAGAGTCTGAAGTTGGGAGAGTAGTTAAAAGTTTTAACCAAAAATAAGGCAATCCTGTCATATGCAACAACATGGATGAACGTGGAGGACATCAAGCCAAGTGAAACAAGCCATGCACAGAAAGACAAATACCACATGATCTCACTCATGCATGGAATGTAAAACAATCAAATTCATAGAAGCAGAGAGTAGAATGGTGATTACCTGAGACTGGGAGCAGGCACGAGGGGCAGGTAAAGAGATTGCAGAGATGTTGGTAAATAAAATTTCAGTTAGGAGACATATATTAAAGAGATTTATGGTGGCCATAGTTAATACCAATATATCTCATGCTTGAAAATTGCTGAGAGTGTAGATTTTAAAAGTTCTTACCACACACACAAAATAAGTATATAAGGTAATGGGTGGGTTAAATAGCTTTATTTAGCCATTACACAATGTATACCATAGGTCAAAACATCATGTTGCGCGTCCTAAGTATATACAACTTTTACTTGTCAAAAACTTGTAAAAGAAAATAAATTGGCCAGGCGCGGTGGCTCATGCCTGTAATCCCAGCACTTTGAGAGGCCGAGGCAGGTGGATTGCCTGAGCTCAGGAGTCTGAGACCAGCCTGGGCAACATGGTGAAACCCTGTCTCTACTACAGTACAAAAAAAAATTAGCCAGGTGTGGCGGTGTAAACCTGTAGTCCTAGCTACTCAGGAGGCTGAGGCAGAATTGCTTGAACCCGGGAAGCAGAGGTTGCAGTGAGCCAAGACCATGCCACTGCACTCCAGCCTGGGAGACAGAGCAAGACTCTGTCTCAAAAAAAAAAGAAAAAAAAAAGAAGAAAAAAGAAATTAGCATGGATGGATAGCATTCTATAAAAATAGCTCACGTGATTGTCTCCATGTCTGCTCTTTTCCTGCTCCATCACTTTTAGGAAGTAGCAGGCTCTGTATTCATTAATAGATGGAAGTTATGAGGCACTATAGAAAACAGAAATTTATTACAAGACATCTTGGCTTTTAGTCTAAAAGGCTATACTGGCCAGGCACAGTGGCTCATGCCTGTAATCCCAACACTTTGGGAGGCCAAGGCAGGTGCATCATCTGAGGTCAGGAGTTCGAGACGAGCCTGGCCAACATGGTGAAACCCCATCTCTACTAAAAATACAAAATTAGCTGGGCGTGGTGGCAGGCGCCTATAATCCCAGCTACTCAGGAGGCTGAGGCAGGAGAATAGCTTGAACTCAGGAGGCAGAGGTTGCAGTGAGCCAAGATGGTGCCATTGCACTCCAGCCTGGGCAACAAGAGTGAAACTCCATCTCAACTAAAAAAAAAAAAAAAAAAGAATGAAGTTTCAGTTACGCAAAATGAGTTAAGTTCCAGAGACCTAATATAGAGCATCGTGACTACAGATAACAATGCTGTATTGTATACTTGAAATTTGGTTAAAAGATAGATAGCTCTTAACTGTTCTTGACACGAGGAGGAGGAGACAGAAAAGGAGAAGGAGAAGAACGAGGAAGAGCAGAAGGGAAAAAGAAGACAACAATGGTAGCTTTGTGATGTAATGGATATGTGATAATTAGCTTGATTATGGTGATCATTTCATAATGTATACATATATCAAAATATTAGGTTGCGTGTCTTAAATGTGTACAATTTTTATCAGTTACACCTTGATAAAGCTGTTAAAGAATAAATTCATACAATTATTTCTCTAGTCAACATTTGTTAAGCATCTATGTGACAGAAAATGTTCCAAAACTATTTTCTGAAAAGGGAAGATGTAGGCTATAATGTCAGTGAATGTACCTAAGACAAGGTGGTTCATGGGGTAGGCTCTAGACCTCTCCTTGTGAGTCCACATCGCCGCATCTTTAGAAACAAAATAACACAGCTGAAGAGGGATGCCTGGACCAGGTGATTTCCTGGAGACCACTCTGTACTGTAAGATTTGTGATAATAATAGCTATTGTTGTTGGCCATTCTTATCTGCTAGGTACTCTTCTGAGCACTTCACATGGATGAGCTCATTGAATCTTTGTAAACTCAGAGAAAGTACAATTTTCCCAGTGAAAGGCTGAAGCACAGAGAAATGTGCCTCAGGATTACCCAAGCCTTCACCAGATGTTAATCCACCCCCTTAGTCCTCAGTCTCATTTTGAGCTACACATATTTGTTTTTCCCTATAATTTTTGAAAATATTTTAATGTTATTTTTAACTCAGCAAGTGTCCAGGGAGAAGGTCCCTCTCTCGTTATCTCTAATATATGAATGTCAATTTCTCCACCTAGGAACTCAAAGAATAATCAGTGCTTAGGTAATAGGAATCCCTTTATCCACACAGCTGTGTGAGTGTAAATGTCTTTGTCCCTTCAATGAGTACACTGAATTATGAATGCAAAATTTTCTTATAAGAAAAAATAGTCATCTTGTGTTTTTCTGGCGACAGCTCCATTATAGAATATCAGCAGGGAGTTAAATATTTTAATTAATGATTTTATCATACTAACTAGCTAAACATTTTTTCCCTTTTGTTCGGGGTGATTTTCTAAAGTTATCAAAAATTAATATGTTGTTTCCAAAGTAATTATTAACTTGAGTCTATAATGAAGTAACATCTTAATTTACACCCATGAGATCATAAAACTTTTAAAATTTTTAACCCCTTTTCCATTTGCCCCGAGAATACTCACTGGAGATGCTTGTGGCTGCAGCATTAACCCCAAGATAAATTTTCCACAAAATATCTTGCTTTTATTATTTTCACATGCCTCTAGTATAGTTACTTGGAAACAAAAGACGTCATTCTATTTATAGCTTTCTGTTGCTAGTAGTGTCATTTCTATTTACAAAATATAGTAATTCCTCATTGCTAAAAATGTCAAATCCTAGAAAACGTAGCATTCCTACATGTGATGTTAATATCATTCTTGAACATTTGTTGGCCAAAGATTCATTTGATGAATCAATTTTTCCGAAATAGACAATTCTGATGATTCAGACAATTCTGATGTTCATTCTGTTTAGAAATAACTCCAAGAACAGTTTGTATATTTTATTTTCACTTTGAAAATCAGTCAGATTTGCTTCACCCTCAAAGAGCATGTTTATGTAAAATTAAAGAAGTGCTGGCAACAAGCTGCATTTTTTTTTTCTAAACAGGAAAATCAATGAGGTTGTTCCTATGTCAGTGTACCCATTCTTTGCAAAACATTTCCTCCCTGATGAGAAGTGTTAAGAATGTAATCTAAATCATCTTATTGGCAATCACACACTGTTTTAAAATTGCCAAGTCGTCTTTCTCTGAGAATTTATTTTACAATATGAAAGGAAAACAACATCAATTACTTTCCTTTTCAATGTTTTCAAAACACCTACGCAATTTTCTATATAATAATTTATATGTATAACATTATATATTACATGAGATAAACATATATAATTTTTAAAATGCTTAAGTGTGCATATATCTAAAACGTATATATAAAAATCACCACAAATTAAATGTAGATGTGATCATAATTCTGTCCCTTGGTAATTCAAAATTTAAATTCATCATTTCCTGGATTAGGCAAACATCTAGATAAGTAGAAACAATCATATATAAGGTGAGTCATTTTATGTAGTTAATGCAAAAACATAAAATGACATTAACATAATTTCTGGTAGGATTATAGGAGGGAGTTCTCCCTCTTTTTTAAACTGTCTCCACTTAATCAGAATCTGCAGAACTCAGAGACAGAGAGCATCCTGAGACCTGGTATTTTTAACAATCTCATCTAGTGACTCTTAAGACCCAACAATCTTGGAAAATATCAGCTGGGCTGATATTTTCTACTAAAACATCCTCCACTGGAGGAGGTGAGAATCCAGGTGGAAGAACCTGTTAATTATCTCTTTCACCCTATCACAGATTTTTCAGTTCCCTGCTGTTACTTCAAAAGATATTTCTGGATGAAGGCACCAAGTGATGGGCTACAGTTTCTTAAAAATATAGTGTTTGGGCCAGGCGCGGTGGCTCACGCCTGTAATCCCAGCACTTTAGGAGGCTGAGGTGGGTGGAGTGCCTGAGCTCAGGAGTTCGAGACCAGCCCGGGCAACATGGTGAAACTTCATCTCTACTAAAATACAGAAACTTAGCCAGGAGTGGTGGCATGCGCCTGTAGTCCCAGCTACTTGGGAGGCTGAGGCAGGAGAATTGTTTGAGCCTGGGAGGCGGAGGTTCGAGATCACGCCACTGCACTCCCGCCTGGGTGACAGAGCGAGACTCCATCTCCAATTAAAAAAAAAAAAATCATACAATGTCTGGCTGGAAGGTAATTCAAAGGTCATTCAGCCCAATCTTAGGTGATTTCCTAATCTTTCTTCCTAATCTTTTTTCCTAATCTTTCTCTGGTCATGACCTCCTGCTCATCATCAATCCTTGATCTTAATGTATGTGCCAATCACATGAAGTTAACCTAATTCAATTAAAGACAGTAATGTATTTTAAAGAAAGCAATATATTTCAGTAGATTCTCCAATCACCCAGCCAATCATGTTTAGCCTACCTTGCTCACATATTTTTGGATTGACAAGTGACTATCATGATTCATTTCTCATTTACATAGTTATTCATTCCCTAAGGCATAAAAAAAGTCAAGCCAAGGCTGCAGAATTGCAGTTCCTTTGTTATTATCATGAGGTGTTATCCAAGATACCATGTCTACAGAAAAAAAAATAGAAATTATTATGAGAAAATTAAATTGGTTGTTGCTATAGCTATTTTAGGAAACAGTTCACATTAGTCTCCGAAATTGCATTTGCAACCAGACAATATTGCTATTATTGATGGATCTCAGGGCAAGAACAACCCTGAAAGATTTTGGTCTGTGATTGAATTGCACAGTATAATTTCATTGTGTTTCAACAAAATTTTTTCTGTAATTCAGTGTCTGGGAGACATTAAGCAGTTATGTATTGATTCTTTTTTCCCCTCAAGTAATCAATTCAATTTGTGTGATCTTCATTTCCCAAGACTGTAACATCTATAAAAAGATTATTTCTGTGAGTATAAGATTCTGCATACTACAAAATGCCATCAGACATTTTTGAGGCCCATCTGTACAATTGTCACTTCAGTAACAGTGGTAGTAATGAGAATTGACTCTAGCAGAAAAAACAGATCTAAAAAAGAAAAAAGAAAGCCTGGATGAAAATAAGAAGTCTCCCGGCACTTTGGGAAGCTGAGGTGGGTGTATCACCTGAGGTCAGGAGTTCAAGACCAGCCTGGCCAACATGGTGAAACTCTATCTCTACTAAAAAAAAAAATTACAAAAATTAGCCAGGCATGATGGTGGGTACCTGTAATCCCAGCTACTCAGGAGGCTGAGGCGGGAGAATGGCTTGAACCTAGGAGGCGGAGGTTGCAGTGGGCTGAGATCGCATCCCTGTACTCCAGTCTGGGTGACAGAGCGAGACTCTATCTCCAGAAAAAAAAAAAAAAAAAAAAAAAGAAAGTCTCAATAAATGTTTTCAAAGAGGTGAAATCTACTGGGTCTTACATTTTTCTAAATAGGATAAGAACAAGTTACTTCTTTTAGTTCTTATTTTACACACTGACTAGATATGTGTCCTTGACCATAGAAGGACTCAAAGATTATTTAGTGTCAAGTGGATGAGGAAATTATCATTGAAGGACTCAAAGATTATTTAGTGTCAAGTAGATGAGGTAATTATAGGCTACCTGATATTGATTGCCCACTCAACAATAACTGTTTATTAAGGGGCCAGTCCCCAGGGCACTGGACACACAGCAATGCGCAAAACAGACAAAGCTCTTTTTTACTCCTGAGCTTACATTCTAGTGGGAGGAGACAGAAAATGAGCAAACAAATAAATAAATGCTATCTCATATTGTGATGAGTACTATGAAGAAAAGTAAGGTGGGCTAAAGCTACATGATGGTGAGGGAAAGGTGCTGGGGGAAGGGGTTTCTAATAAGGTGACAATTGAGCGAGACCTGTATGAAATAAGGGAGGAAGCCACACAGGTGTGCACATGCCTTTGCTCTTCAACTAGAATTTATGCCCCTTGAGGGCAGAGACACATACTAAATTTTTTTGGCCTCCCTTTCCCTCCTCTTAGGGCCTTGCATACAATAGAGGCTTTAAAATCTTCTAATTGCTTTGAAAGCAACTTCACTGGTATCCTATACAATCATTAACATCTCCTTCTAGCTCATAAGGCATAAATACAACGACTAAACTCATGAGTTGGCAATACAGATGCTATCAGACCAGAGTGATTTCCCACCTCTTCTACTTAGTTTAACCTATGTGAGAAACTTCATGGAACCATGTTGCAAATCCACGTTGACAATTGGGAAACTCATTTTATGTTGTCTTCAAAATTTGATATACAAAGATCTGCAGCTGTCAATCATTCAGTTAATCAGTTCCAGTGGAGGATGTTTTAGTAGTGGCTGTTTTCATAATCATGATCCTACTGAAACCTGCAGAAAACTACTACAGATGAGAGTATTAACACCTACTTGTAAAAGCCTTCAATATGGCAAAAGTAAGCTATATTTTATTCATCCAGAAATATCTCCTGTGCACTTACTATGGGCCACACACTGGATATTTAATGCAGAGGAGAGTCCTTGCCCTCAAATAATTTATTTGCTGGTACATTTTTGGATGAAACACTTTTTTTTTTAAATATACGGGCTAATTTGTAGAGGTTAGGTACCACTACCACCCAGCATTGCTTGAAGAAATAAAGGACATTTCGAGTGAAGGAGCCTGGAAAAGGGGAGCCCCAGGCTGTATTCCACTGTCCCAAAGGAGAGTGGTTTCTTTATGGGTTAGCATTTCCAACTCACATTTCTCTTTCCATTTGGAGAAAAGGGTGTTAGGAATTGAACCCCTCACTGAGCTGGAGCTCTTGAGCAAGGGCCACATACAAACAGACAAGTATAAACACACACATCTCGGGGGACAGTACAGCTGTGCTCATCATTATCATTCCCATCTGGGAGTCCAGTCCACCTTTTCTCTGTCAGATGCTGTTCCATGATGTGCAGAAGCGTTTGGCTCACTGACTTTCTGGATGGCCACTAAGAGACCTCTGCTCTCAGAATAATCAAGAAGTATGTGGGTGCAGAGGAAAAATAGCCATGTCATAATTTTGACATATTCAAATCACCAAGTTTCATCTATGCTTATAGGTAACTGGTTTGAAAAAGTCCTTATTTTATACTAAAAAGGAGAAAATCTAACATGGTCTGTGTTCGCTTTGTTTTATACTGGCTCTTATATTTCTGAGATCACCCTTAAGTTAAAATAGGGCTGAGGCTGGTCTCTTGTTTTTACAACCTCTCTGGTTTGAGGGAAGAGCATTTGACTGATTGATCATATTTTTCTTGTCGTTTTTGCCCTTTGCTTGACTGTTTTCTTGAGGCAACCAACATTTTTTTTTAGTGGCTTCTCAACTTGACACTTCATGAGTACAGATGTGTCAAATTGCTATCTGATCTTGCCACAGTCATGTGCTTTTCCTGTCCAGTTCTGATGGGGAAATTTGACACACACTGTGATCTTGCTGTAATTTTGACAAAGGAAATCTGGCTGAAAAGACCATTGCCTCCACACAAATAACCTAGAATTCCACCCTCCTCCACTACCATCTATAAAACAAATAGTTATGCCAACTTGAGATGTAGAGACATGAAGAAAGTGACACCTTTTGCTGTCAACTAAAGCAATAGAAACTTGTACTCTTTCTGCCCAAGGATAGTGAGTCTCTGGGCACACAAACAGGTATTTTCTGTTTTAGAATATGCATTTGCACTTTCTTAAAAGAATAATGTACTATTTTGTTGTTTTCTAACTAAACAATAGAAAGTGTATGATATTCTTATACAATCAGCAAACTGAAAATCTGGGGCCAGAAAGCAGAAATTGGTTCTGGGGTTTCAGATTTAGGGATCTCAAAATAAAAGTAAACAGAGTGAGGAAAAAATAATAAAACTCAAGAATAAATTTGATGATATGCCGTTTCTTTTACTGCATCAGCTCCATAATTTCACAATCTGGTCAATGATCTTTTTTTGCCTACATCAGCCCTTTAAACACAGAGAATTTGAAATGATTTACTGTAGCTTTGGAAAAACAACAGTACTTAACATTGGTTTCTCCATAACATTTACCAAACAAAAAAAATTCTAACAAAGCAAAACAAAATGGAAATATCCGCCTTTTCCCCCTGATACAGGCTAGCCTTTTGTTCATACTCAAGATCACCTTGGAAAATTTGTTAGATTACACTTAATGAATCTTTGAGAAGAATGACAGAGTTCAAACGTATCAACTTGCTTTTCTATCACTAGAAAAGCATAGTTTTTGCAACTCTATTCACTTCATAGTTACAAGAGCCTTTTGTTTATACATCGTTCACTTTATTAAGGGCTTTGAAATCCCTTTTTCATAAGGTGAATATGCCTGTTTTACCATTTTCAGATTGGAAGCCAGCAACTGCAAATTTTGAACAACTATTTCTTATTGAAGAATATACATTTGCATATTCCTAAAAGAATAGCATACTTGTTTATTGCTTTTTAATAAAACAACCGAAAGAGTAAAATATTCTTATAAAAGGACTTCTATTTTTAAAAAGTGACTAGTGTATAAAATAAGGGTGTGGTTAAAACAAATATTGCTATGCTATGAGAAAGAAAAGGTCAGGTAAGTGGTCTATAAAAAGAGTCTTACTAGGCCGGGCGTGGTGGCTCATGCCTGTGGTCCCACCACTTTGGGAGGCCAAGGTGGGTGGATCACAAGGTCAGGAATTCAAGACCAGCCTGGCCAAGATGGTGAAACCCCATGTCTACTCAAAATACAAAAAATTAGTCGGGCATGGTGGCAGATGCCTATAACCCCAGCTACTGAGAAGGGTGAGGCAGGAGAATTGCTTGAACTCAGGAGGCGGAGGTTGCAGTAAGCCGAGATCATGCCACTGCACTCCAGCCTGGGCAACAGAATGAGACTCCATCTCAAAAAAAAAAAAAAGAGCCTTAGGAAGAAAAACTTTGGTTGTAATGTAGACACTGTTCTCTAGTAGTCTATGTTGGAAAGAATGGCAAGGTGAGAGGAGTACAGGACTGAAAGAGACAAAACCTTAAGTATAGGTCTTTTAACTACAAGCATGACCTGCGTGAGTTAAGTTACTTTAATCTCATTTCTCATCTGTAAAAATCTATTACCCCACAAGGATAGAACAAAATGTGATAATAAATATCAAAGTGCTTATAACTTTTAAAATATTA
Source organism: Hylobates moloch (assembly GCF_009828535.3). Taxonomy (NCBI): domain Eukaryota; kingdom Metazoa; phylum Chordata; class Mammalia; order Primates; family Hylobatidae; genus Hylobates; species Hylobates moloch. Next base: position 137,721,089 of record NW_026652279.1, read on the forward strand.
TAAACAGGCAAGTTACTTTAAATCCTTTTGAGGTATTACAAAACTAAATATCTTACAACCAGAAGCATAGTATTTGCTCCCATTTCCGAAGTCAAAATGTTGTCGCTCATAAACTGTGTGTATAATGTGTATAGAGATGGCCCTTCATATCTGTGGTTTCCACACCCATGGATTCAACTAACCTTGAATCGAAAGTATTTGAAAAATAAAACATATTAAAAGCACTACAGTATAACTATTTGCATAGCATTTTCACTGTATTAAGTATTATAAGTAATCTACAGATGACTTAAAGTACTTAAGAGCACGTACATAGGTTATGTACAAATAGCATGCCATTTTATGTAAGGGACCTGAACATTCAGGCATTTAGGTATTGGTGGTGGGGATCCTGGAACCAATTTCCTGTGGATATGGAGGAATGGCTCTATCACTTCCAGATAGGAGTCTTAGTATGTTAACATGGTAGAAGAGATGCTATGTATTTACTCTAAGCTACCAGAATCATTCTAGTTGGGATCAAGCTGGTTCAGATATAGATCCAAAACAATGCCTGAAGTAACTTAATGCATGACTGTAAGAAGACAAAAGAACTGAAGTGAGAATGACTAAACTTACATTCTGAAATGTAGAACTGTAGTAGGCATCTTGGTACACATTTGACAGAAGTACAGGGGAATACAGCAAACTATAAGCATTCCAAAGTGGTGTTTCATCATTAACTATCTCTCCCCATCCCTAGTCGTTGAAGAATTAGTGAAGCTAGGGGAATATTTTTGATGTTCAATGCCTCCTTCTGTTTCCATCTTTCTGACTTAATCTTTCAATGTCCCACTTGCTCTTGCCCAATCTGCTTTGCACTGAAACAGCTACACTCATATTTCTTTTCCCTTATCACCAAACAGAAAATTCCAAGTCTCTCTGGAATTGATCAAAGTTCAGACTTTGAAGAGCAAAGTCCTCATTAAGTCTATTACTAAGGAGATTACTTCTTACAATATATTTGGGAAAATGCCACTGTCATTTACTTTGATTTTAAGAATGACTTCTTTCTCCATTTGCCCTCCACTGAAACTTTTTCTATTTCTGGATATCTGTATCGGTAGCATGTTCCACTATGACAGATGCCAGGACACTTCTAAATGCAGCACCCTAAGGCTGTATTATTTACATCTTCATACCTTTTCTTGTATAGTATACGTGTGTCTGATTATTTTTTGAGACAGGGTCTCACTGTCTAGGTCTGGGGAGCTGTGATGTATCCACAGCTCACTGCATCCTTGGCCTCCTAGGTTCAAGCTATCCTCCCACCTCAGCCTCCCAAGGAGCTTGGACTACAAGCATGTGCTACCACACTTAGCTATTATTGTTATTATTATTATTATTATTATTATTATTATTATTATTGTATTTCTTGTAGAGACTGGGTTTTGCCATTTTGCCCAAGCTGGTCTCGAACTCCTGGGCTTGAGCAATCCACCTGCCTTGGCCTCCCAAAGTGCTGGGATTACGGGCATGCACCACTGCACCCGGCCTGATTCTTAAGAGATCAGAATTCCAATGTTTGCCAAAAGATTAGTCATCAAGCATAATGAAATTTGTAATTATGAGAATTAATCCACCTAGACTATTAAAATTTTGGGTGTCATAAGTAGAAAACTAAGAATAGAGGAAATACTCCTTTAATATTTATGTACTTTCAACGTATTTCAACAAATAAGTATGTAAAAAGCCAAAAGAAAAAGTTAAGAAAAACTTTGGAGAATACCTTTTTAAAATTTTATTTTTATGAACTGTAACTATTGCCAGTGCTATAGCTATCTCTCTAATAAAGAGCATCTTACATTTAACGTGAGTCACATGAAAGGCCTGTATCTATTTTACAAAAAAATTAATTATTAATAGCTGTTTGATAAAGCTTTAGCTCAAGCTAAGAAAACAGCATTCTACTTTGTGGCTTCTTTTTCTATATGAAGTTTCATTTTATTTTGTTTCTATCTTGTTTTTTATTAAGTTGCAACTATTTATCTACCATGCCCCATCTTCCTTCTGTACATAGTATATTGACAATTAGGCTATTGGTCATTCTTGCTGAAGACTGTAGAAAGCCACATAATTTTAAAAGGCTTTAAAAATCCTTCAAGATTAAAGCCTAGCAGAAAAATCGTCTCTCCATATTTGCATTTTACAATCCGTTATTTATTATTGTTGCTTGCCTTCCCAGAACATTGTTCTTTACGTACTGCTGGGAGCAATATATATAGTCCAAACTCACTATCTTTTCCTCTTTGTCTACCCAAACCTAACACCCAAGAAAAGACTCTCATTTTCCATAGTGCAGACAATGCTGACATGACCAGCAGTACAGCCGACTAAGTGCTCAACTTACGAGCTTGAAATGCCTAGGTGCATGCCATTCATGTCAAGTCAAACACACACCTCTCCTGTTTCTGATCCCTCTGGGATCTTATTATCTGAATGAGTTGTCCTAAAGCGAAAATAGTAAATAAAACATCAGACAAACTGCTTTCCATCTCTCTTCATTCATACTATTTTTTTTTTTTTTTTTTCGAGACAGTCTTGCTCTGTCACCCACCCTAAAGTGCAGTGGTGCAGTCTCAGCTCACTGCAACCTCTGCCTCCGGGGTTCAAGAGATTCTTCTGCCTCAGCCTCCCAAGCAGCTGGGACTACAGGTGTGTGCCACCACACCGAGCTAATTTTTGTATTTTTAGTAGAGATGGGGTTTCACCATATTGGCCAGGCTGGTCTTGAACTCTGACCTTGTGATCCACCCACCTCGGCCTCCCAAAGTGTTGGGATTATAGGCGTGAGCCACCATACCCAGCCAGTTCATACTAATCTTTATTGTTCTAGAAACTCCCAATATATATCAACAGAATCAATTCAAGACAGAGCTCTCCATAATTTTAACCATATAGACACTTTTAGTATTTCTAAAAGTAATTTGTTTCCCCTCTAAGGTTCTTTTATTTATTATTGAGGGATTAACAGAGAATCGTCTTTTCCAAACCATGAAATGTACAGTGTCCAACAGTCTGCAAAATAAGAAAGCAGAAATAAAGGTCACAGGGTAGAAGGGGCACACAGGAAAATCGATTCTAGTAATATGAAGTGGGTGTCATTTAAATCATCCTGCTTTCCTCACTACTAACCAAAATCCCTGGAAGTCTATCTTACTTACGAAGTTAAACAATCTTCCAAATAGCATTTTGAATAGGGAATTGTTCTTTCACTAAAATAAGGTACCGTTCAATTTAAGGAAAACAGTCATGGTAAAATTGATGCAGCTGCCAAGAGTAGAATTTTACATATAAAATTAACTTTTAGAAAAATATTCAAAAGATTCTTTAGAGAAAGACTTATTAGCCCAGACTCAGATAATGAGTTTATAGAATCAGTGTTACAAATAAAATTGTTAACCATAAAAGTAAGATATTTTGGTCCTTCAGAGATGTTACGCAACTATTTGAATAGCATATTCTTGCAGGAACTCAATCCATTGAAAACAAAGCTTCTTAAACAGTATCTTGAATACAGTCTGTCATCTCTGATATTTTTTAAAAAAAGAAAAAATCATCATAATGTGAAATTAAGGTAAAACTGAAATAAGTTATTCATAAAGTAAGTTTAATGCAGAGATAGTTTATGGGACAATTAAATACCAGAGACCAAGAGAGATTAAATTGGCCAAAATTGACATGAAATTGATAACAAGCTCTGTTGCTCCTGTATTTGTGGTTTTGTTTTTAAAAAAGAATACATTCTACTGAGTAATGTGTCATAATAACCTATGTCTATTTTTTTCTTAAGTCTCAGAAAGGTAAAACGGAGCAATTCCATTGTGTATTTACTCATATCTTTCTCCTCTTCCTTGATATCTCACAAAATACTGGCTTGTAGTAGTCTTTAATAAATGTACTGTATTTGCCTTCTAAATTAATTATCTAGTAGTTAGCCTTTACAAGGGAGGTATAATTAGCATTTAACCCTGTTTTGCTAAAACCTTAATTGTTACAGCCAATTTTTTCTTAGTGCCTACCATTTATTGTGCATTTACTATGGGTGAGGCACCATGCTAACCACTTCACTTATATTTTCTGAGTTCGCTTCTCACAATAACCCTATGCGATAAGCAGTACTACCGATTACATTGAAACTAGAGTGGTTCAATGATCCAGAGTTAATAAGCCCCACTACTAGGATTTAAACACATTTCTTTTCCTGACTCTAGATGAAGTTTGGCAACCAAGTTTAGGCAGACAAAAGTAGTAATCGGAAAGGGAAGAAAAAAAGGCTCTAGGGTGTTGGGGAGAAAAACATATTGGATGAGGATTTTGGTACCCCTATGCCTGCCTTTATGCAAATCCTTCCTCCATCAGAAAAAGATTATCCACTATCTATTGCCCAAATAGTTCTGTGTAGTGAATCATTCCAAAAACACCATGGCCTTAAAACAACAGGTATTTATTTATTTAGCTGATGAATTTACAAGTCAACAATTTGGGCAGGATTGAGTTCAGCAGTTTTTCCAGTGTTGACTGGGTTCGCTCACATCTTTGGTGGTATGCTGACTATTGGCCAGAGCAGCAAGGTGATAAAGCCAGGTGCCTTTCTCATTCTTCAGAAGGCTGAACTGAGGAACACAGAAACAAGCAAAGGCAAACCCAAGCACGCAAGCACTCTTCAAGCCTCTGCTTGTGCCATATCTAATATCCCATTAAGCAAAGCAAGTCACATAGCTGATACAGGAGGCACAATGAAGCTACACAACGAAGTGTTCAAATATATGGAGGTAGAAGAATTGGGCCCATTAGTAAAAGTAACCTAGCAGAACCTACAACTTTTAATCTTACTTCTCAAGGTTCCCTTCACCTTTGGCATTCCAAGGCTATGCATGTACAAGAAAAGTGATAAATGATAATGATATGAAGTGATAAATACAGATGTACCCACAAAAATGACATTCTAGGACTGCCAGGACTCTGTCATCAAGGAAGCATTTATTACCTTGCTACTCAATGGTGGCAATTGGACCAGCGTTATCAACAGCTTGCAGGATCTTGTCAGAAATTCAGAATATTGGGCCACACCCCAAACCTACTGAATTGTAAAGTACATTTTAACAGCGTACTCAAGTAACTTGTGTTAACATTAAAGTCTGAAAAAAATTGGTTATTAGAATTCATATTTAGAATTCTGTTCTTATATTTGTTCTCAATTGTATTTACTGAGAAAACAAACTAATGTAAGTTGATGGATTTTTAGCTGTTAAGATTGGAAACAAGAAAGAAGTTCATCTATCCAGAAAATTCAAGTAACAAAACATTTTATTTGTTGAGGCTTCTGGAGCATCGTGGTTGATCTTGTATTTTTGTGAAGTTTTGCAAAAATCTAGGTGAAGTGATTCAGTTACTTCCCTAAGCCCAAGCGCTATGCAAACAAAAGCAGACATGGACCCTGCTCAGAAACGGATTATGTTCCTTCCCCTTCTTCCCAAACAAGAAGCTTCAAACAAAGAATTATGAGATGGGTCACAGGCTGAGATGATTCTGACTCAATGTTTTAAGGGCACAGTGAGAATGTGGGTCTTTGGCAGTCTGTTGCTTTTCGCTCTGATATGAAGTCTCCATGTATCTAAGACAGGTCCCATCTACTCTGCCAGAATTGTTATTCATACCTGCCTGTATTAATGTTCTACCTTCTAAGAACACCTATTGTTTGGAATTTGGCACTGGGTATTTTAATTACTTAACTTCTTGTCATTCTGCTCAGTGGATGGTGGACACATTGAAGGGAGAGACTGTATTTTTACTCTTTATTGTATCGCTACCCCTAATGAGAATGGGGAAAGAGGGTTCAGTGTTTATTGAATGGATAAAGGAGGCCAGAGAACAGGAACACTAATAACCAGTAAAACAAAATGACTATTTTGCTTCCTAGGTCCTAACAACTGAACTGAGTAAGAACCAGCTCTTATTCTTATTGTTTGATTGGTTCTGTAGTCTCCATCAGAACTATAATTTTATTTTCTCTCAGAATATTAGCTTAGAAAGAAGGGAAATGGCTTAGCAATTTAAACAATTGAATGCACTTCAGTTGAACCTTTGAGATTGTCCTCATAATTAACAAAAGGAAATAATATAAAATGTGGGTGATTGATTCTATGAATATCAAAATTAGTCATCTTAAGGAAGTGAGGATCTAAAAGATCCCAGGGCATGCTACAGTGGATTGAAAGTAAAATACATCAGTGAATATTAAGTCTTATGCAAAAGCAAATTAAAGCTAAATAGTTCCAGAATATAACTTTTATATAATGAGATGGTTGTACAGATTTCATTTTTTTCTCTCTTTATACTTAAAAAATGTCCACACTTAATTAGGAAAAGGCAACATCCTCTTAGTGGAAGTTTTGGACACTCAGGATTTCTTTATACATTTTCAATCCCTTTTGAAGTCTACCAGCAATAGGGAGCCAAAGTTGTATGAATTCTTGGAAATAACAGGAGTAATTTAAATGTATTTCATAAGGCTTCTGCTTCTAGTGATGGCATAAAATAATGCAAATAGATTTCTCTCATGATAAAAACAAAAAAAAGATTCAATAAAATGTCATACTTTTCTATGGGGTTATCAAGTAGGGGCAGATGAAAGGAAGACATGATAAACTAAATTTCAAGAGAGGAAAGCCTTCATAATCAAGATAACAGTCACGGCAGCATCTACACCTGAAATAAACAACAGATTGGATGAAGATGGGTAAAGAAATGGAACAGCCATAAAACAGTAGATACTTCAAGGGACCTAAAAAATAGGAAGCTTTGAAAACAATGTGAGTCAGGGCGCTAAGAACACCCAATGGGAAAAGGAGAGTCTCTTCAACAAATGATGTTGGAAAAACTGAATATTCACATGCAGAATAATCAAATTGTTCTCTTATACCATACAAAAAGAATCAACTGAAAATGGATTAAAGACTTAAGATGTGAAACTGTAAAACTCTAGGAGAAAACAGAAAATGCTTCACGGCATTATTTTTCGCAATGATTTCATGAATACGACACCAAAAGCACAGGCAACAGAAGCAAAAATTAACAATGGGACTACATTAAACTAAAAAGCTTCTGCACAGCAAAGGACACAATTGACAGAGTGAAAAGGCAACCTAGAAATTTTGAGAAAATATTTGCAAACCATATATTTAATAGTCTCCAAAACACATAAGCAACTCCTTCAACTCAATAGAAAATAACCCAATTTTAAAATGGGCTAAGGACTTGAATAGACATTTCTCCAAAGAAGACATACAAATATCCAACATGAATAAGAAAAAAATTGCTCAACATCGCTAGTTTTCAGAGAAACGAAAATCAAAACCACAATGAGATATCACCTCTACCTGTTAGGATAGTTATTATCAAAAAAAAAAAAAAAAAGAAAAGAAAGAAAAGACAACAAATGTTGGTGAAGATGTGGAGAATCAGAACTCTTACACACTGTTACTGGGAATACAAAATGATGCAGCCACTATGGAAAACAGTAAAGATGTTCTTCAAGAAATTAAAAATAGAACTACCATATTATTCAGCAATCCTGCTACTGAATATTTATCCAAAAGAATGAAATCAGGATCTTGGAGAGATATTAACACAACCATGTTCATTGCAGCACTATTCACAATAGCCAAGATGTAAAAACAACCTAAATATCCATCTAAAGGTGAATTAATAAAGAAAATGTGGTATATACAAACAGTGAAATGGTAATCATCCTTTAAAAAGAAGGAAATTTGGCAATGTGTGACAACAGAGATGAACCTGGAGGACAATATGCTAAGTGCAATAAGTCAGTTACAGAAAGACAAATACTGTATGATTACACTTATATGAGGGTTCTAATACAATCAAATTTATAGAATCAAAGAGTAGAATAGTGGTTGTCAGGGGTTGGGTGGAGCGACAAATGGGGAGTTACCAATTAATGGGCATAAAGATTAAGTTAATCAATATGAATAAGCTCTAGAGAGCTGCTGGAACCTATTTTTGGCCAGGCATGGTGGCTCATGCCTGTAATCCCAGCACTGTGGGCGGATTGCCTGAGGTCAGGAGTTCGAGACCAGTCTGGCCAACATGGTGAAACCTGTCTCTACTAAAAATACAAAAAAATTAGACATGGTGGTGTGCGCCTGTAATCCCAGCTACTTGGGAGGCTAACACAGGGGAACTGCTTGAACCAGGGAAGCAGAGGTTACAGTAAGCCGAGATCATGCCACTGCACTCCAGCTTGGGTGACAGAGACTCTGTCTCAAAAACTAATAATAATAATAAAAATAAAAAATTGTACTTATTTTTATGGTGTTTTAAAAGTACTTAAAACTTAAAATTTTGTGAGTCAATAGGACATATTAAAATGTGAAAAAGCCAAAAGTGCAGAAATAAGTTTTTATCCTGACAACTCTTCCTATATCCCCCAAATTATGCCAAGAAACAGAAAGTGGAAAATGGAATTGGTACAGACTATTCTTACATACAGTGACCCGATCCCTTCTCAATTCAAATGTTGGCAATATCAAGAAGTTCAACCCCTCATCATCAAGAAATATGAGAGTTGTGGGTTATGTTAACCAGAGGATAATTCAGTCTAATTTAAACTTTGGCCCAGAATAAGTTTAACTCAACTCGTGGAAGAACTGTTACTGGTCAGCACAGACTCAGGAGAGAAAAAAATAATTAAAAGAGTTATAAAAAAAAATTGAAGAAGTAAATTTCATTTTTTTTTTCCAATTTTGGTGGGGTAAAAAAATCAGCCCACAGACACAAGATCAGCAAAACCCAAGCCAGATAAATTCAAAGAAAATTACACCTATTTCACAACATAGTGCAATGTTTGAAAACAAAAAATAAAGAAGAAATCTAAACAGTAGCCTGAGAGAGAGGCCCAGTGATAAGAAAGGAAGCTAACTTACCAGGAAGTGTAGAAGCAGGAAAATAATGGAATGAATTTTTAATGTACAAAACAGTATCTACCTAGGGTTGCATATATCCATTGAAAAATACTCTTCACAAATGAAGACACTTTTTGTTAAAAGAAGTCAAAAAGAATCCATTTACAGAAGACTCCCTCTAGAAGAAATGCTAAGGGAAATCTTATGCTGAAAGAAAATGGTATCACATGAAAACTTGAAAATATAGGGAAAAAATAAAGAGTGCTAGAAACAGTCAATAAGTAAAGTAAAAACTGTATTATTTAAATTTCTTTAGTAGATAGTTGACAGTTTTAAAGGACTTATATCCCATGTAGAGATTAAACATATGACCATGATAGCATAAAAACTTGGGGAATAGAATTACATTTTCATAAGGTTTTTATATTATAAATGAAGTTGTGTAATATTAAGACAGTGTGTGATATAGTGAGGATATGTATTGTTATTCCTAGACAGAGCCCATAAGTTTCATTGAGTTGAAAGATAGTTGGAAGATCTTTAAGAAGATAGTTGGAAGGTAGGGGAAGCCCTCAAGGAAGGTAGAATTGGTGAGGAAAAATATTGAAAAGTAGATTACTTCAGAGAGGACTCCTGTCAGGTGTTTGGCGGAATACTAAGCAGAGCACTCATATGAGGAAGCCAGTAAAGCTGGAGAAAGGACTACCAGAAAGGAGCAGAAACTAAAATCTTGGAGTTCATTCAGAGTTAGAAGAAGTTTGTTTCCCCAAAACAAAGTAGAAGGCCTCCTAACACACAAAGCATGTAGTAAAGACCTAGACTAAAGGCTGTTTGTAGAGCTACCTGACAAACCTTAAAACAAGCCTCACAGTGATCAAACTAGTTTCAGGTAAGCTTACTTGTGTCCCGGGTGAAAATTATTTTCAAAAATACCAAAAAAGCTAACACCTTACAATGTAAAATTCAAAATGTCTGATACCCAATAAAAATTTAGTTGGCGTGCAAAGAAGTTGAAAAAACCCATAACCAGGATAAAAATCAGTCAACAAAAATGAACTCAGAAATAATGCAAACGATAGAATTTTTTAAAAGGACATTAAAAGAGTGATTATAGGTATATTCCATCATAGGAAAAAACTAGAGCATGATAAGAAAAGACATGGAAGATATTTTTTAAAGAGCAATTTTTAACCTCTAAACATAAAAAATACATGTGAGAAAAAAATGCAATGATGGCATTTACAGAAGATTAAATACTGCGGAAGAAAAATTTAGTGAGCTGGAAGATATAGCAATAGAAATTATACAAAATGAAACTTGGAAAGTAAAAAGAGTGAAGAAAATAATGAATAGAGTATCAGTGAACTGTGAGACAATATCAGTCCCCCTAACATTCATATAATTGTCCTAGAAAATAAGAGAAGGCAGAAAAAACATCTGAAGAAACAACTGGTATCTGTCAAATTTGATGCAAACTATAAACTCATAAATACAAGAGTCTCAATGAACATCAAGAAGAGGAAATATGAAGAAACCCACACCAAAGCACAACATATATCAAGTTTTTGAGCAACAGTGAAATAGAAAACCTAGGGAAATATTTTTTGTGGCCATGGTTTAAGCAAATATTTCTTATATAAGACACGAAAATCGCCAAACATAAAGGAAAAAATTAGACTTTGTCAAAATTTCAAATGTTTCCTACTCAAAAGAAAATAATTTAAAAAAATGAAAAAACAAGCCATAGTATGAAGAAATATTCATAATGCATATATCGCATAACATAATTGTATTCAAAATATATGAAGATCTCCTACAAATCAGTAACCTATTTTTAAAAATAAGCAAAGTTTTAACACTTCACCAAAGAGTATATACAAATGACCACTAAGCATATGACAAGACAATTAGTATTAGGGAAATGCAAATTAAAATTATATTGAAATCCACTAGCATGGTTGAAATTAAAGAAATCAAAGAGATGGGCAAGAATGTGGAACAACCTGAATTCTTATACAACCATTTTGGAAATCAGTTTAGCAGCTTCTTACAAAGATAAACACCTACCCTACTACCCAGCAGTTGCACTTTGAGTATATACTCAAGAAAAATGTATATTCCAAAAAAGTGTATATCCACAAAATAACATGTACAATATTCATAGTCAATTTACTCATAATAGCGAAAATGAAAAGTAACACAGATATTCATTAAGAGGAATATGGATAAACAAAGCATGATACATTCATACCATGAGGTACTCATCAGCAATAAAAGAAATGGTACACAAAACATGGATGTATCTCACCAAAACAACATTAGAGAAAAAAGTCAAATATAAAGAGTACATAGTGTATAATCCCATTTAAATAAAATTGAAAGACAGGAAAACTCAATCAATGGTCCTAGAAATCAGAATAGTGGTTGCCTGTGGTGGTTGGGAGAGGTACAGTATGGACTAACTGGAAAGGAGCAAGGGGGGATTTTCCACAGGTAAGCTTTTGTATCTTGCTTTAGGTATTAGTTATACAGGTGTACATATTTGCTAAAATGTCCTGAACTTTAGGTCTATGCATTTTATTGTTTATAAATTGAAGTGTTTATCACCTCACTGTTTTCAAATCATATTCCCATATGTCATCTCATTTGCAACTCTATGGAACCAGCAATGTAGCAATTATTATGGACTTTACTGATGAGGATGTTAAAGCTCGGAGAGGTATGACTTGCTAAAGTCTCCTGAGTGCCTGCGGGTATTTGACCACTATTTCATTTTCTTTACACCACATTCCTGTTTTCCCCAGCAGCAAGTGGAAGCAGAGCCACAAGTATTGAAACAGAAAAGAGTCAAAGAGTTTTAAAGTGCTGAGAAGAACTTTTCTTCTGGGATAGCACTATTTGAATACTAAACATGGGCTTTGCATATCAAATGCTGTTTTGTCTCTTGGCCACTGTTCTAGAGAATGGGGAAGCTTTCCAAAGAGGGAACTGGAGAAGACCATAGAAAAAGCAGACTGTTGTTGCTAGGGGAGCAGACTTCCTTTCTGGCTTGTGGATACTCTCTTCTGCTCAGAACCATGGGGGAAAGATAAACATTTTAAATGAGCACTGGAGTCTAGAGGGAAGCTAGAGAGACCTACATCAGAGCCAACTTGAGGAGAAATAGATTGGAGGGTGGGAGCCATGGGTCAGACTAGCCAGCAGGATTGTTGATTTTCATAGCCTAGGTGTCAGCAAGAAAACAAAGGAGATCTGAGACTGTGGACCAGTTGCCAGAGGTCAGGACAGAGCTCCTCATAGGAAGCTTTCTCCAGCCTTGCAGGCTTGTTCCCAACACCACTATACATTCCCAGTCCTCTGGATGAACCTTTAGACGCACATATTTGCAGCTAAGTGAATGATTTCTTTGTTGGAGCTAATACATATTTGAAATTGATTTTATGCATAGAACAAACTGAACTGCCCCTTACAAGATGGAGTACTTATTAAACAAGAAGGCATCTTGTGGCATTTATCACTATTAGGTTTAAGTGCCTAAGAAACCTATATGTTGTTTCTTCATATTGTTGTTTTGATTCTTCTCAATGAAAGCTTAGAACTGGCTGGAGAAAAGACATGTGTACACAGGGAGGGGGAATATGTAAAGAGAAGTGGTTCCTCTGATAATGAAGGACAGAAATAAATTACTCCAGTGGTTCTCTAGCCTGGATGCATAGTGGAGTCGTATTATGGAGCTTTCAATAAAACGCTACCCTGCCCATGCCCCACTGTCCAGAGATTCTCATTTAATTGACTTAAGGGTATAACTGAGTATCCAATTTTAAGAGAATTAAATATTTTTCCCCTTTTCCCTTTTCCCTCACCTCCTACTTAGCTCTTTGGGAATATAATTATAACCTTTACCTTCTCTCCAACAGACACTCCCTATACAGGCAGCCTAACTAATTGTGTGCTTAGAAGTTCCAGAGACTGAATCTCGAAGCAAACCAGGTGCCTCTGGAACTCTCTCCCACCAGGAGATTGGCTCAGTTTACAGCCTAGCTCTGCCTGCTACGATACCAGCCAGACCCGACAGATAAGACATTGGAAGCAAGTCACACAGACCCCTCACCTCTTTGTACCCTCCCCTGCATGCTGTTCATGCCAACCCTCTCTTTAAAAGCCCCAGCTTTCTACCCTGAAACCGAAATGGTATCTTCAAGACAGGAGCCTATACTACTTCCCCTCTCCTAGCTCTGAAATAAAGTCACTCTCTTTCTACAAGACCCTACTGTTGTTAATTGAACTCTGCATACAACAAGCGACTGGATCTGCTTTTATTAACAAAGAGAGCAGAGAGAGTGAGCAGACTAAATTGTTGGAAAAACCCCACAGGTGGATTGAATGTTCAGTCTGCTGTTGAGAACTACTGAGTTAGGCAGAGGAGAAATAATAGTTTTTCAAAATTAAGTCCAATTGCAAAATTAACTCCAAATTTGGTTGGTGCCATTTTCCTAAAAAAAGGATTTAAAGAGGTTGTCCTGCTGTCTAGTCAGTTAGAGAGTCAAAACACCAGAGAACCCAAGGCCAAAAATTATCACAGTTCAAATACAACACTGCACCACAAAGGGCTCCCTTGCTTCAGTCGGCTCCCAGCACCTCTCATTCTGTTGCCAGTTCTTATGAGAAACAAGCGTGGAGTTAGGCTGTTGACATGGGATCTCTGATTAATTTTTGCCACACATCCCATTTCATCTTACAGAATGCTAAACAGTAACTTTCCCACTTTGTATGACTTAAATAAGTTATCCACTAAGCCCTGGGTATTATACTAAAAGCACTCATTTTATTGTTTCCTATAAAATTGCATACTTATAGTCTACTAGCAATCAAAGAAATATGAATTACAAGCATAACATACTATTTTTAGAATCACAGAGAAGATCAAAAACAACACTCAGCATTGACAACTAACTGTAAAGAAAAGAGGCTTTTTTCATACTTTGCTGCCAGAAATATAAATTTATAAAACTCTTCTGGTGGGCAAATTTTTCAATCTCAAGAGAAGCCCTAAAAGTTAAAAAAAAAATTGATCCAACATTACTCTCTGTAAATTTATCCCAAGGAACCAATTATGGAGATATATAAATACTCATATACTATGTGGATGATCTTAGAACCAATCTAAATATCTATTAATAAGGGACTATGTAATTAAATATCTATGTCCATTCCATTAAAACATGTGAAATGATGATGTAAAAGATATTATAAAATATATATGATCAGATAAATGTTAGGTCATAGAGAAGACTGTCAAGTATAATCCCATTTTTTGATAAATACATTATATAAGCATAGTAAAAAAAGAAGGGTGCTTGACAACAAACTCATAATAGTGGTTGTCTGAATGAAGACACACTTTTTTTTTTTTTTTTTTTTTTTTTTTTTGAGAGGGGGTCTCACTCTGTCACCAGGCTGGAGTACAGTGGCACAATCTTGGCTCAGTGCAAACTCCGCCTCCTGGGTTCAGGTGATTCTCCTGCCTCAGCCTCCAGAGTAGGTGGGATTACAAGCACATGCCACCACGCCCAGCTAGTTTTGTATTTTTAGTAGAGACAAGGTTTCACCATGTTGTCCAGGCATGTCTTGAACTCCTGACCTCAGGTGATCTGCCTGCCTTGGCCTCCCAAAGTGCTGGGATTACAGGCATGAGCCACCACACCTGGCCCGCTTACCCCTCTTATACTATATCTTTCTGTTATTTTTTATATTTTGAATTTAATTTTATATTCTTTATGCAATTAAAACAACATATAAAAGCAAATAAAGGAAAAAGACTGAAAAACTATGGGACAAAATAGTAAGAGCTGATGGTTCAGTAAAATAATCTTTGTTTATCTGTATTTTTAAGATTTACAACAATGAATATGTATGACTTTTACAATAAAAAATGCTCCAAGTAGTCCTTTGGGTATATACCCAGTAATGGGATGGGTGGGTCAAATCATGCTGCTATAAAGGCACATGCACACATATGTTTATGGCGGCACTATTCACAATAGCAAAGAGTTGGAACCAACCCAAAGGTCCAACAACGATAGACTGAATTAAGAAAATGTGGCACATATACACCATGGAATACTATGCAGCCATAAAAAAGGATGAGTTCATATCCTCTGTAGGGACATGGATGAAACTGGAAAACATCATTCTCAGTAAACTATCGCAAGGACAAAAAACCAAACACCGCATGTTCTCACTCATAGGTGGGAATTGAACAATGAGAACTCATGGACACAGGAAGGGGAACATCACACTCGGGGGACTGTTGTGGGGTGGGGGGAGGGGGGAGGGACAGCATTAGGAGATATACCTAATGCTAAATGACGAGTTAATGGGTGCAGGAAATCAACATGGCACATGGATACATATGTAACAAACCTGCACATTGTGCACATGTACCCTAAAACCTAAAGTATAATAAAAAAAAAAAATTTTGACACATTTCAAAATATCGCAACATCAAAAAAAAAAAATGCTCCAAGTAATTTTAAGTGCATGCTTATACAATCTAAAACATTTCAGTTTCTTCAAATGATTTAGCTGTTCTATTATATTTCCTTTAATGTCCCCAAATTATTTTTTAGACAATTACAAACAAAAACATAAAGCATTAACCCTATGTTTTTTCAGCTGAAGGGGGAAAGAATCTGGCCTTTCACTGTGACAGTCTGGGTTTTGAGAACTGTTCTTGCCATCATATGTGGCTTTGTGACTTCAGGGCAGAAAGAAGACGCTTGGATTTTGTTCTGCTTAGAGACCTCTATTTTCTTGTGTGATGTGTTATTCTGTATTTTGAAGCAAAAAGAACTTTGCTAACAATTTTGTTCACTATGATTTTTATTTCTACAGTAAATCGAGCTAGTTCTTGACAACTCACATCCTATAAGCACCAACCAACACTCTACACTGTGTCTGCAAATGTTTAGGTACCACTTAGGGCAGGAATTCACATCAAAGTATTCACTTTCAAATTTCACTGTCAGAAAAAAGGAAGATATTTGAGGATTTCCAAACCTATCAACTTGAGGTGCCAGAGGCATTTCTGTGAGCAAAGCAACTGTCCTTCAACTGTAGTCTGAGAATATCATTTACATAGAAAGTTAACACTCCCTCCCCTACTTCTTCTGTGGAAGAACAACATGACACTTCTGCTTCTCAACTGAAAGACCCTCAGCAGCCCTCAGACCCATATGCTCTTATTAGGAGTGGCATATGTTAATTGAGAATGTTTTACAGGGGGACTTGAGCAGACAGACAAAAGATATCTAAGGAAGACCCCATCCCAATACCCACAGTTGTCCAAAAAGGCTCTGAAATGACTCTACAAGCTTCCTGAAGGCAGGGACTACAACTTGTTCCCCACTGTCCATACAGACAATACTTGTAGGGTAAGTGAATGAAAACTTAAATAAATGAATGAATGAAAGGTATTCCATGGAATTCTCCACAGAAGATCAATCTTTATAGAAAATAATTAGCACAAGATAAGAAATGGAAAAAAATCAAAATTAAGACCCCCTTAAAAGATAAATGATTGACACTGGATTATTTCTTAAGAATATTTTAACAGATACATAGAGATAGCTTAAGGCCCTGGTTAGGAAAAGGAGAGGACTCATTAGAGGCTGGACTTCCAGGAGCAATGGCAGAAATCCCATCCCATTTCAATGTTTTGATGGAGACCATGACACGCCAATGCTAGAGGAGACTCACCAACTTCAGAGGAGTCTCAGGGATCTGCCCTCTTGGTTAGCAATCTTCTACTCTCCAAAATAGGTAACTTAGAAGAGAGAGAAGACTCATTTATGTAGAGAAGCAGCTACATTTTCATCTCTTTCTTCAGATCTGAAATATTTGCGTGGCCCAACTTCCCAAAGGGTAGATGCATTGGGTGAGGCAAGCAGCAGCTTTAATCACTATATCAGTTGCCTGACTCCCCTTCTGTTCCCTTTCTTCTTCTTTCCTCACCTGATTCAAGATTGCATAGTTTACATTCTGAAAATGTACTGCTATATAATAAACTACACTAAAACTTAATGATTTAAACTCCATATCATTTTATAGGGTCTTACAATTTTGCAGGTCAGAAATTCAGGCTCCATATAACATCTGCTCTCCAAAGGATGCTGTTAAGAAAATGAAAAATGTTGTGGGAAGTCAAGGACCCCAAACGAAGGGACCGACTGGAACCGTGGCAGAGGAACATAAATTGTGAAGATTTCATTTTAATATGGGCATTTATCAGTTCCCAAATTAATTCTTTCATAATTTATTATGCCTGTCTTGCTTTAATCTCTCAATCCTGTTATCTTCATAAGCTGAGGATGTATGTCACCTCAGGACAACTGTGATAATTGTGTTAACTGTACAAATTGATTGTAAAACATGTATGTTTGAACAATATGAAATCAGTGCACCTTGAAAAAGAACAGAATAACAGCGATTTTTAGGGAACAAGGGAAGACAACCATAAGGTCTGCCTGCCTGCGGGGTTGGACAAAAAGAGCCATGTTTTTCTTCTTGCAGAGAGCCTATAAACCGACATGCAGGTAGGGAAGATATTGCTAAATTATTTTCCTAGCAAGGAATATTCATATTAATACTCTGGGAAAGGAATTCATTCCTGGGGGGAGGTCTGTAAATGGCCGCTCTGGGACTGTCTGTCCTATGCAGTTGAGATAAGGACTGAAATATGCCCTGGTCTCCTGCAGTACCCTCTGGCTTACTAGGTTTGGGAAACTCCATCGTGGTAAATTTTTGGTCAGACCAGTTCTCTGCTCTTAAACCCTGTTTTCTGTTAAGATGTTTATCAAGACAATACGTGCACCACTGAACATAGACCCTTATCAGGAGTTCTGATTTTCCCCTTGTCCTGTTTCCTCAGAAGCATGTGATCTTTGTTCTGCTTTTTGCCCCTTGAAGCATGTGACCTACTCCCTGTTCATACACCCCCTCCCCTTTTGAAATCCTTAATAAAAACTTCCTGGTTTTAAGGCTCAGGTGAGCATCATGGTCCTACCGACATGTGATGTTACCCCCAGCGGCCCAGCTGTAAATTCCTCTCTTTGTTCTCTTTCTCTTTATTTCTCAGCCAGCCGACACTTATGGAAAATAGAACCTATGTTGAAATATTGGGGGTGGGCTCCTCTGATAGGAAAAGGATACAAACTGAAGGAAAATAGTTGCAATGAATATATGTGATAAAGGACAGAATAGTTTTTAAACTTCTAAAAACAAATAATAAGAAAACAAATCATCCAATAAATGGGCAAAATATTTGAAAGACATTTTATCAAAGAAGGTATCTAAATGGTAAATAAATCCATGGAAAAATACTCAACATCATTAGACATTAGGGGAATGCAAATGAAGACCACAATAAGATGCCACTCCATACTAATTTGTAGTAACCAAAAGCAGATTAGTAGTTGCTGTTTGGGGAGAAGGAGATTAAGGGAGGAGGCAAAGGAAGGGATCACAAAGGGACACAAGTTAATTTGGAGGTTATGGATATGCTAACCATCTCGGTTGTGGTGATGGTTTCAATACATACATCAAAATCCATCACATTGTATATTAATACTTTAAGTCTGTGCAATTTTTTGTATGCCAGTTATACCACAATGCAAGCTGTTTTTTACAAAAGAGGAATGGCAGCTGGTCTTCATTTTCTCAAAGTTATCCCATCATGAAAATCATAGAATGTTAGAACTGGGAGATACATTAGTGTTAAAGATCTTTGAGGCAGTTACCTTATTTTCCAAATAAGGAAACCATACGTCAGATGGACTAGGTGATTTGCTGGAGGTCACAGAACTGTTGGCTGGGGTTCTAAGCTCCTGTCTCCCCACTTTCCACTTCTCTTTGGAAAAAGCTGCCTCTTTTTACAAACTCAAAGGGAGCACATTAAAAATGTTTAATGATCAATTAGTCTGATTGGGAGTTGGATTTAAATGCAGACTAACATTGGTCCCCATTGAGATGAAAGACATCTAAAACTCTTATAGAAAAGCCACAGTCTTTCTGGCCTAAAGAACTCTAGGACAAAGTTTGGGATAATTACAGCCGATAGAATGTGAGCGGAGGAATCCTAGAAAGGAGAGAACTTAAAAAGGGAAATTCTAAATTTTTAAAATAATATCTGCCCAAATCTCTGGTTGATCCTTGAAGAATGCATGCATAAGACAGTCAAGCAAAGGAGAAAAGAACTAAACCAAATTAGAATTGCTGCCTAAGATACAAAGTTTTCAGGTTTAGCTCATTCATTTAACTGCCTGCTAAAACAATAAAATCAATGCTCTTTGGAAAAATACAATGGAATTCAGAGACTCTGTAACACAATGTTCACTATGTCCAGTATATAATCCGAAATTAGTAGACATATTATAAAATGTGTGATATGGTTTGGATGTTTTGTTCCTTCAAAATCTCATGCTGAAATGCTACCTCCAATGTTGGTGGTGGGTCTAGCGGTAGTTATTTGGGGCATGGGGGCAGATCCCTTATGAATGTCTTAGTCCTGTCCTTGTGGTAACAAGTGAGTTCTCATTTGATGAGTTCATGTGAAATCTGGTTGTTTAAAAGAGGCTGGCACCTCCTCCTTCTCTCTCTTGCTCTCTCTCGCTCCATGTTACATGTCTGCTCTCCCGTCACCTTCCACCATGATCGTAAGTTTCCTGAGGCCTCACCAGAAGCTAAGCAGATGTGGGTGCCATGCTTTTATAGCCAGCAGACTATGAGCCAAATAAACTTTTACTTATAAATTATTCAGTCTTAGGTATTCCTTTATAGCAATGCAAAATGGACTAATTCAATGAGAAAATGTGACCCATTGCCAAGAGAAAAGATAATCCATAGAAACTGACTCCAAGATGAGCCAGATGTTAGCATTAGTAGATAGTGATTTAAAGAATAGCTATTATAGCTGGGTTCAGTGAGGTTTTTTTTTATTTATTTTTTGTTTTTGTTTTTTTGTTTTTAAATTTTTGCCAGAGTTTCGCTCTTGTTGTCCCAGCTAGAGTGCAGTGACTTGATCTTGGCTCACTGCAACCTCTGCCTCCCAGGTTCAAGCGATTCTCCTGCCTCAGCTTCCTGAGTAGCTGGGATTACAGGTGCATGCCACCCCACTTGGCTAATTTTTGTATTATTAGAGACTGGGTTTCACCATGTTGGCCAGGCTGGTCTCAAACTCCTGACCTCAGGTGATCCACCCACCTCGGCCTCCCAAAGTGCTGGGATTACAGGCATGAGCCACTCTGCCAACCCTGGGTTCAGTGATGTAAAGGACAATGTAACTTAAGGCAAACTTGATCTTCATAGGTATGTTAGGAAATAATCACTATCTTCTCTTACTATACTATCAGACACTGCATAATAGCCCCCACTTTCCTAAAAAATATATTGACTTATTTAGGTTATCATTTAATTTTCTCACTAGAAAGAATTTATCATATCAATACTTCAGTCTCCTGGCCACCTTGGGTGGTCCATGGGTAGGTGTGTGATCCAAGCCAAGCCAACCTAAGTCTCCCCCAAGATTTTCCATATATCGCTTTGGGACAGAGGTTCTGAGATGAGAGGCATGAAAGCTATTGGCAGCTATTTTCCACACACTGGGGAGAAAGCTCCTCCAGAAAAGACACAGCAGAAGAAGCTTCCCCCAGACAGAAGAGACATTTTTGTTTAATTTAATTCAAATTGAAATTCTAATACCGCAAAGCTAGATGTTTGTAAAATACAGACCCAAAGAGCAAGCAACAGAAGGGCAAGAAGAAGATGTCACAATGCCAAATTCACTGGTGCCAGAGCACTTTCAGGGCAAAGGGTATTTAAGAGAGATGCCAGAAAACACCTGAGAAGACCTGCTTACCAACCATACATAACCTATTCTTTCTACTTTCACTTCACTTGACATAAAACATTGAGGGAGGCAGGCAAAGAGCAGCAGCAGGAAATCAGAAGTCTTTGCAGAGGATGCCAAGGAGACCATTTACTCATTCATTATTCAAGATTTACCATGGTCAAAAGAATTCATGGTTTGCTCAGGATATAGCTGTGAGCAAAATATACAGTGTTTATCTTGTGGAGTTTCAGTCTAGTGTCATGCTAGTTTTAAGAAAGAACATTATTGTTACAGCACATCTTGAGGCCAACAAAGTTGTCAGCTTAATGTGCCCAAAATCACAAGGTTTGTGATTGGCATGTGATCATTGCATGTGATCAATGCAACCAGAGTTTATGCTAGGTTTATTGTAGACTGTCACAAAGAGAGAGGAAGATTTCTAGGAAGATCAGTCATCCAAAAGTTGTATAAACATGTTGAATCTTGTAACCCTTCTTGAGAAGGGGGAAGAGATATGCCTCAAGGAACAGGAGCACAAAGGAGAGAGATAGGGAGGATGCCGACGGTGCCAGGAGGCATCTTTATCGGCAGGAATTTAACTAAGAAAGAAGCCATTTACACTCCCCTCTTGTCCAGGATGGAGAAGAAGGGATGGTCTACAGATGAGCACACTGTGTCCTTAGTGTCAGCCAAAGAAATGGATACACGGCTGAGCTCAAAGTCACAGGGAGACCATAACTACAAAGTAGAATTCTTTAACAGTTTGAAGGCTGTCTCCTTTTCTACAGAATCGTTAGAAACAATGCGTCTCCCAGCCAAACTGAGCAGTTCTGTGCCCTCATTATGCGAAGAAATGAAATCTCACAGCCATCTCAGGGTGTCAGCTGTCATCCAGGCCATCACATTCTGCCTGGCAGGTGGGAAATGAGATGAGGAATGACATAGTCAGCTTTCTCCAATGAGCACTGGCTCTCGGGCTCATCAGTCAGTCCTGGTGTACTGCAAAGTGGTCCCAGAGGGCCTTTCGGCACCAAGTGTATTTTCTGAAGGCAAAATTCTATACAAATTGTTGAGAAACTATCTTGTTTATTTATGTGTCAGATGCCCCAGGATCCTCTGTCCATGTTGCTAGCAAGCCCCGACTCCTGTCAAGGCTGTCTACCTAGGCATAACCTCAGCAGTTGTGAGTCTACAAATCTAAAGTAAATAGTAAGTTAATCTTAACCATATACATATATAATGGGGGAGATGAAGGATTATGTTAAAATGAAAGCAGGGTATAGAAGAACTCATTAAATTGTGGAGTCATTGCTATGAGCTGTAGCACCAGACTCAAAAAAAGAACTATAGATATATGCTCCAGATATGTGTGAGTACATATATATAGGTAGAAAACAGATTTCCAGATACAGCTGCCAGGCTGCCTGAGCAGATCCTACCACTGCAGTCAACAGGGGCTGTTTTGGGGAGATGGGACATTTTGCTGGGATTAAGAGTAGTTGGAAGATACTATTTAGTGAATGTACAATAAATATTTGCTGAATGAGTTATGTTTCCAAGAACAGTTGAACACAGGAGTCTTGTGTCTCAGCCATTGGCTTAAAGAGACTGAACAGCAGTGAAAGGCTGCTAGGCAGTAAAATTTTGTCTATGTGTCAGGGAATGTGACTCTGAGAAAGTGACCTGGAGGATGAAAAGAATGTATCCCAAGAGGGAGAATTAATCTTCAAGGCTAAAGAAATGTTATATGTGCATGTGACTTAAGCCTGGTACATGTGGGTACATCAGGGCAAGTGGGACTCTTGAAATGAGTTTGAGGTACAAGTCAGCTGGCCAAGACTAAAGATAACGGGCTCAGAAGTACACGCCCCACTGAAGCAGGGACTGCAAAGCTTTCTGGCAAAGGGAAGAACTGGGTCCAACACATTTACCAGTGAAATCTGCTACCACATTATTTCAAAAATTTTGAAAAATAAAAATAGGACATTTTTATACTGATTTTAAAACAACGAAATATTTAACAAAATGAAAATAAAGGTGACTTCATCTTTTTTTTCCCTCTGGAATACTAAGTATTAGAATAAACGGGAACAATGTAGTAGACTGAATAATGTACCTGCTCCCCGACAACCAAAGATGACCACATTGTAAGCCCCAGAATCTGTGATTATGCAAACTTACAAGGTAAAGGGGACCTCAGAGGTGTGATAAACTGAGGATTTTGAGGAGAGCAGATTACCCTATATTATCCAGCTGGACCCAATGTAATCATAAAGGTCCTTAACAGAGGGAACAAGATCAGAGTCAGAGAAATGATGGAAGAATCAGAGAGAAGAGAAGATGCTATTGTACTGGCTTGGAAGTTGGGGGAAGAAGGCACGAGCCAAGGAATGTAGATGTTCCCTATAAACTGGAAAAGGAAATGAATTCTCCACTAGGGACTCTTGGAGGAACCAAATATGGTAACACATTTATTTTGGCCCAGTGTAATTGATTTCAGACTGCTGATATTCTGAACTGTAGGATAATAAATCTGTGTTGTTTTGAGCCACTAAGTGTGTGGTAACTTGTTACAGCAGCAGCAGGATACTAATGTGCATGATCTAAAGAAATTCTAAGGGCAAAACGTTGTGGCTTAAGCCTGTTTTACCCAGTAAATTGTTTAAATATATATTTTAAAGGAAATGTCATCCGAAAGCCAAGGATTTAGTAAATGTAAATATTTATATCAATTTTATTGACTAAATCTCTGGTTAGGTGGTTGCTATGAATAACATCACTTCATTTTTTATAATACTACCTTCTGGGCCAGGCACAGTGGCTCAGACCTGTAATCTCAGCAGGACTATATGAGCAGATAACCTGAGGTTAGGAGTTTGAGACCAGTCTGGCCAACATGGTAAAACCCTGTCTGTACTAAAAATACTAAAATTACCCAGGTGTGGTGGTGTGTGCCCGTAATCTAAGCTACTTGGGAGGCTGAGACATGAGAATCACCTGAACCTGGGAAGTGGAAGTTGCAGTGAGCCAAGGTCGTGCCACTCCACTCCAAACTGGGAAACAGAGTGAGACGCTCTCTCAAAAATAATAATAATAATACTTTCTTACTACTGACATTTTTATTTTGATAAAATTTTGGATTGACTTTAATAGGTCTTCAAATACTTTTTCAAAGAAAAATAAGTGGATATTATTTCTGAGGCTTTATATGTCTAAGACATTTCTATTTCTATTGCTGTAGCACATGAACATTAGATTGGCTTGTTTTACATGTTTAGGCCAAAATCTTTCGCCCTCAAGTATAGCTTTAAGTGTTTTCATGTTAAACAAAAAAGAATAAAATTTAATGAACTATTAAACTTGAGATTTTTAGAAAAGATACAAAAAGTCTAAAAATTAAATAATTCAGAATAGTATTAGAGTTATGGCTATAGTAATATGGTAAGGCAAAAAGTGAAACCAATCAACTGGACAGACTTCTGGCATATCTAATTTTTAAATGTGTGAAACATAAAGTAGGTGAGTTATAGATACCTATAGAGAGAACACTAACAGTAAAGAAATATTTTTATAGTCACTATGTAAAACTTTGCACTTAAAAAAATGGACAATGTCTAGATAGAACTGTCATTCTCAAACTTTTTCTCTTGGGACTCCTTTTAACACTTAGAATTTATTTCAAAAGCCCAAAGTGCTTTTGTGTATGTGAGATATCTCTATCAATATTTACCATATTAAAAATTAAAACTAGGAAATATTTAAAACACAAGAATACACGAACACACTTTTCACTGGCTGTCAGAGTAGTAACATCATTATGCATTATTTATTTTCTGGAAAATATCATGTACTCAGAAGAAAATGAGAATGAAAAGGCAAATATCATCTTAATTTTACTATGAAAATAATTTTGACCTTGTAGTTTCCTAAAAATGTATTGGACTATACTTTGAAAATAACTAGTCTAGTATACACTACCAAATTACAGTTATGTAATAAAAATTACCAAAATTAAGAGGAAGGTTTTTTTTTAAAAAAAGAATAAACTAGTAACCAATGAAGGACTTGAAAATGTCATCAAGGATTTATGTACAAATAAGACTGTTAAGTGAGTGAGTAAAACTATGAATTAATTTAAATATTCAATAAACAGAAAAATGTGCTAATAAAAGTTTAACATAAAATCCTGTGAGCACACACACACACAAGAAACCTAAAAACCAGTTTCATTAATGAAATAAGTACAAAAATCTTAGATAAAATACTTGTAAGCTCAAAAAGATTGTTAGTAGTGGGATCAAGGCTTGGTCTCTGTAGGTTTCTCCAACCTCAGGTCCTAGGCTGTTTCTAGCATGACACTGAGGCTTCCAGAAGCAATGTTACACAGTGACCCCTTCTGCTTTTTCATAAGCCTGAGATGCTACAGAATGTTTTGCTTCATTATTTTCCTTCCAATTTTTGTCATTTAAAGGGTGTTTAAATTTCTATTCTCTGTAACAGTTGGTCCTATCTTTGAAGTTTGTCTACTTTTCTTAAAAATTGCATAAGAAATTGAGTATATCAAATTATTTACCTACGCAAACAAGATTTGTTTTCACCAGAAATGCAATGTTGATTTTAGTATTCATTTGATGAATATTATTAATATATAGAATATTACATTAAGAGATTATGTGTTAAGAATATGATGATTTTGATAAATGCCAGAAAGACATTTGACAATATTAATTATATTATTATTATTATTATTTGTAGAGATAAGGTCTCACTATCTATGTTGTTCAGGCTGGTCTCGAACTGCTGAGCTCAAGTGATCCTCCCGCCTTGGCCTTTCAAAGTGCTAGAATTACAGGCATGAGCCACCATGCCCAGCCTATTGCTAATGTTTTAAAGAAGATTAAGAATAGATGAATCTTCTTCAACACAATAAGGGTTATGTAACTTAAGTCAATTGACGTCATAATACTGGATGGTGGAACACCTTCTTATTTCACCTTTATATCTTAGAGTTGATGTCATATCAGTGCCTATAAAATGAATTAAATGAATTCATATTTTAGTTGCTGAACAGCAGTTGTAGCTGAAATTGTGATTACTTCCTATTATCCCTCTACTTTCCCACCTCCTTTATGTCACTGCACTAAAATTTGAGTGAGAGGGTTGTCTTTAGGTGGATATTGATCAACAGTGCTTGTTTCAAGGTATGCAAATAACCCATGTTGGTCCAGTCAAAATGAAGCCAAGTCCTTTGACAAGTCAGAGAATTGCTCCCTCCCTCAATGAGAGTAAGAGGCACAAAGCATCTTGCAATCACAAGTGGAGCCAGACTTGTGTTGTAACAGACACTACCAAAGGAAGAGCAGAGAAACTGGGTCTTTGGGGACAGTGACAGACAAAGAATTAAGGCCACCCCAAAGTCCACCCTACCCTCTGAACTTTCAAGTTATCAGTCTATTTTCTTATCGCGTAAGCCATTTTTAGTTTTTATGCAAATGCCATACTTTATTGAATTATGGGAAATAACATATGTGACCACAGAAGAGGGTACATCAGTTTGATCATGCTTTTTAAAATTATCTATTTTTAGTACAGACCTATATAAAATAAATGTTTTCATATAAGTTTATTCTGTTTGCTAACAATTTTGTTTTGGCCAGAAAAGAGAGTATGAAAGATAAAAAAGCATTTATAATAAACCCATTGGAAACCAATAATATATGTCATAATCTGAGAAACGCCTTCACTTTTTAATTATATATTTAATTACAGTGTGACGAAGCAGTTTACTTAAACTCTTTGTACTTCAGCTCCCTTATCAGCAAAATAGAGTTGAGAGTAGTACCCTCCTCTTTTTTATTTTCAACACACAGAGCTCTAATTGATCCAGTAGTCTGTGGTATGCTCACGCCATATTTATATGATCAACCTCTTTTAGAGGAATGGTTGTGTTGCTTACAACCTTTTATTATTATAAATAAGGGGTCTATGAATATTTTTCTATACACAAGTTTGATATCAAGCATCAATATATCTGGAGGTATCATTCCTGCAAGTTAAATTGCTATCAAAAAGGAGTCAATTTTAAGTTTTAGCAGAAATTTTCAAATTTCCCTACATGAAGCTTGTAGCAATATTTACACACATTGACAAAGTATAAGAATGTCCATTTGGCTGGCACACTGGCTCATGCCTATATTGCCAGCACTTTGGGAGGCCGAGGTAGGCAGATTGCCTGAGCTCAGGAGTTTGAGACCAGCCTAGGCAACATGGCAAAACCCTGTCTCTACTAAAAATACAAAAAATTAGCCAAGCGTGGTGGTACACACATGTAATCCCAGCTACTCAGAGGCTGAGGCACAGGAATCTCTTGAACCCAGGAGACAGAGGTTGCAGTGAGCCGAGATCATGCCACTGCACTCCAGCCTGGGTGACAGAGTCAGACTGTAAAAATAAATAAATAAATAAATAAATAACAGAATGACCATTTCCCAAACACTCATTAACAGAGAGTTATCAAAGTTTTTGACCATCAAAGATTTTGTTTCCACAACCAATATTTAATGCTGGCAAAGATATAATAAGCTAGGCATCCTTGAATACTGCTGTTAAGAGTGTTTAATTACCTATAACCTTTCTGGAAAGCAATCAGGCAATATGAATCAACAGACTTCAAAGTTCATTCTTTCTGATCCGCTATTTCCATTTTGGGAAAGTCTATCATGAGGAAAATTTTAGGGAGGTAGATAGCGATTTATACCTAAAAGAACACATAATTATTATTTAAAATACTAAAATTAAGAAAAGAAAAATGGTAACATAAATTATAGCCTATCCATAAGATTAATATTATTTCATCATTAAATATTATGTTTTTGAAAGACAATAATGGGAAATACGCTTCTAATGTAAGGTTAAGTTACAAACAATTACTCATTTAAAATAACATGCTGATTTTGAAAGTATGCATACTCATACCCACACATATATATATGCATTTCTATTTGGTAAATATGTATATGTAAATATTATTTATTTATGTATACAGGTGTTAAAGGATTTATGCACCAAAATACTATGTTTGGTTTTTCTTTCCCTGGTAAATTAACCAGGGGTTGATTCTTAATTTCTTCTTAATAATCTTCTACATTTTTAAATTTCATGTAATGAGCAAGTGTTATTCTATAATCACGAAAATGCTGTCTTCTCTTATTATCCCTTGGCTTTAGCTTGACAAGCAGTCTGAATTCATAATTAATTGGAGGAAGGAAAGATGACTTCTGGTTCATGAAACTTTCGATATGAATAAAAAGTGAATACTTTTTATAACATTTCTGAAATGCTGATCTCTCTACTCCAGACTCTTAATTTATTAAGTTATAAGGCTATGAAAATATTCATTGCATATTTCAAACTCCTCTGCCCAATGCCAATTTAACCTAGCAATATGAAATTCCAACGTAGAGCACACATGTGAGGGGAAGTCAACATTTAAAATGCAGTCGTGTCAATACATGGTCTGATATTTAATTCATTCCATTGTTTTCATGCTTTCATTACTGGTCGTAATATGCACCATAGTAATGAGCAAAACAGACTATTTTTCCTGCAATGAGGCAATAGACATTCACAAACAATCTCACGAGTGAACATTTTAGCAATGATAAACCTCACTGAGAGACAGCGGCAGCGTAAATGAGGTAGTTAAAAGTATGGACTCTGAGTTAGATGCCTGGGGTTGATCCCGACTGCCACGGACTGGTGGTGTGACTCTGAGCAAGTTACTTCACCTCACTGTACCCAGTTTGCTGATAGGTAAAATGGACACTTTAAAATTATTCTTTGTATAGGATTATTAAGAGTATTGTGTTATTTAAAATGCTTATACTGTGTTTGCCACAGAGTAACCTGTAATCAAATGTGTCCTAAAAAAACAGAACGCTGTGCGTGTATTGAGAGCATTTAATAGGAGGATGTGACTGAGGTGGCCAGAGAAGGCTTTCCTGTGTAGCTGGTGATTGAATGGCAAGAGTTACCTTTGTGGAAAATGCAAGTTGAGGGAATTGTAGAAGATTCATGTGGAACATGAAGAAAAGTGAGGACCGATCATGTAGGGCACATTTGCCCACATTAAATATTTCAGTTCTTATTTTATTAAGGTATTCTATGGAAGGGGTGACTTGATCAGGGTTCTGTTTGGAGAAAAAAAATACCTCTGACTGCAGAGTCAAAACTGGAGAGTACAACTGGGAATAAGAGAACATCCCCTAGGAAGCTACTACAATCATCTAGGTGAGAGATACGGCGGCTTGAACCAGGAGAGGGACAGTAGAGAAGAAAAAGGGACAAATTTGAAAAGCACCAGGAGGATAAAAGAACCTCCCTAGGGGCTAGATGAGATATTGGGATATAAGAAAGGCAGAAATGCGAAGGTTAACTCCTGAGTTTCTGGAGCTACTGAGACAGGGACCACTGAAAGAAAAGACTAAATGTGTCAGCTAGATTATGACTATGGGTCTAAATAATTTGAGTTCAAAGTGACTTTGAATCATCTAAGTAAAAATGTCAAGTAGGCTGTTGGTTATATGAATCTGGAGCTCAAGAGGAATGCAGAGCTGGAATATATTATCAAATGCAGCTGAAAAACCAAGTAAGATTGACTAAAAAATAAACAATTTGGCAACATGGAGGTAATTATTGACCTTAAAAATGGATTTCTTTTCCATTACATAATAGGGATTGACACTAAATTTTAAAAAATTGATTATGGGATAGGGCAGGATAAAGGAGTGGCAACAAGTATAGAAAACCCTGTCAAAATGCTACGAAGAAAAGTGCAATAACTAGTTGGGACTCGGGGTAGAGAGAGAGAATTTCTGGCTCTTGATTTAATAGAGAGCTTCAAAAATTGATTAGAAAGATATACTTGAGAAGAAGATGTTTACTATATAAGCAAAGAAAGCATAATCAATGGCACCAGATTCCTGAGTAAGTAAATGAATTAGCCCTAAAAAGAGGAGAGGAAGACCTGTGTTGAGACCAAGAAAGAAGGATAGATTGGGTTCAGATGTAGGTTTCTATCACATTTGCCACCCCTTGCTCTCATACTGCCCAATTAGTCTCATGTCATTGATCCAGTAAATTAATGTGAAGTTCTGTGGGCTACTCAAACTATCCAGATCTCTTCAGACCTTATTATGAGAGTGGAAAAATTAGTTAACATAGCCTTAGGTAGAGCAAACCTATTAGTAAATATTTTTGTCCATTCCATGTAAACACGAACTATTTTTGATCCTTTTCTTATCAAAATATAAAAAATTCATTCAACAATTTAATGCCCCAGTATCATGTAGCTGAGGCTGTATATTTGGCATAATATCTGTAACTGGGGTTACTTCATGGTTGAGCTTGCAGTCATCTACAGTTATTCTTCAGGATTCATTAATATCTAGGGGTGGGGGCAGACTGGCAAATTAAAGGAGATAAGAAAATGATGGAGAGCACAGCCCTAGTAATCTCTGCCATACTCTCACTACTGTATCTTTTCCCATGCATGTATTCACCAGTATGGGTGGGTCAGTTTCAGAGGCTTCTGTTTGGTCTGCCTCACTATATTATCTTACACAATAGGCCAAAGACCCAGTGAATGGATTATTCCAACTACTAAGTGTGTCCATTCTGATTGCACTTTTAGGAAATGACTGGGGAGTCGATTCATGGACTCAATGAAACCACTGGAAACTGGGTTTTAGTCAGAACTCCATTTATTGCCTGCCCTCCTCCATAAGCTACCACTTTAGCAGGGGAGCCATGAGGATGCATTGGTTCCCCAAGTGTCAAATTCAACTCCTGCCTGTGTCCAGTAGTCCTTGAAATGTCTGGGTATTTCCGTCTTCTCAGTGTGCAGTCACCTGAGTCACTGGCATAGATTTTGGTGGGAAGGACTGGGAAAATCATTACACTTTACAATTGCTAGCGAGTTGCCGTGATGTTCTTCCTAGGAGTGAGGCTGCCTTATAGTCAGTGGGTTCCAGAGCTTGGCTTGGGTCCAGAATGAACAAGGGATGATGAATTTTTATTGTACTATCTACCCTTAGCCTCCTGCTTCTCCTTGGTACCTTCTTCTGATTCTACATGTCAAAAATGCACACACATCTATTTGGCCCCTAGAGACACTATACTCTATTAAGCTTTCTCCATAACTTCTTATAATAGTCTTGAGGTTTCTAAAGTTTCTTTTGTTTTGTTTGTTGTTCTTGTGACACAGTCTCACTCTGTCGCCGAGGCTGGAGTGCAGTGGTGTGATCTCAGCTCACTGCAACCTCTACCTCCCAGGTTCAAGCAATTCTTGTGCCTCAGCCTCCTGAGTAGCTGGGACTACAGGCACATGCCACCATGCCCAGCTAATTTTTGTATTTTAGTAGAGACAGGGTTTTGCCATGTTGGCCAGATTGGTCTCGAACTCCTGGCCTCAAGTGATCTGCCCGCCTCAGCTTCCCAAAGTGCTGGGATTAGAGGCGTGAGCCACTGTGCCCAAGCCCAGTCTTAGGTTTCTTAAAGGTTTATACACATCCACTATAATGACTTAGCTATTGCATTTCCAGATATTCACCCAAGAGAAATAAAAGCATGCATTCATACGAAAACTTGTACATGAATGTTCAGGGCAGCTATATTTGCAACAGATAAAAAGTGGAAACAATCAAAATATCCATTAGCTTGTGAATAAATTGTGGTATATTTATACCCTGCAACAAAAGACACTATTACCACATGAAATTAATCAAAACATAAAATACCATGGATGAATTTCAAAAACATTATGCAAAATGAAATCAGTCAAATACAAAAAAACTATAAACTGTATGTTTCTATTTGTATAAATGCTGGAAAAGGCAAAACCATATTTCCAGAAAGATCTGTAATCATCTAATCCCGGGGAAATGGATAAATCTCAAAAATGCATATGGAAACTTTTTACAGTAATAGAAATATTCTCTCTTGATTGTGATGTGATAACTGTATACAATTACCAAAATTCATCAAACTACACTTAAAATGGATTTCACTGCATGTAAATTATGTCTCAAATCTGAAGAAGAAAGGATGATTTGCTAAGCGCTAAGGACATAAAAAGATATAATAACCATATTCCTGTGTTCAAAAAAATATGTAATTTAGTAAGCAAGAGAAAAATACAAATATGCTTAATAAAAATATGTAATATGAAGCATGATATGAAGAGAATGCAAGTGATATGAGAATTTAAAGGAGAAAGAGGTCACTTCCATTTGGGATGTTCCAACAGAGCTCAATGGAAGAGACAGTATTTAAATTAAGTCTTGACCGATAGGTTAGACAGCTAAGGGGAGAAGAAATTCCAGAAGAACTGAATAAGGAATGTATTTATATTTATATTTACTTACTTACTTACATTTTTGTTATATCTATGAAAACTGAAGAGTGTGTTTTGAAAATGTTTAACTGCAGCATAAAGATTATGTAGAAAATTAATAAGGCATACGGCAATAAAAAGCAATTGGAGCCAAACCATAGAATGCCTACAATTCTAGAGGATAAGCAACAGATGCCACTGGGAGTTGTGTGACCAGAACTTTGCTTCCAATGAAGACAATACTGCTAAGACAATGCAGGATGGATCAGACAAGAGGGATGGGAGGAGGGTAGGAGACTCTCTAGTGGTGCTGGAATTTTCCAGTTAAAAATGCTTACATGAAAGTGGAGTAGAAAATATGTATGAAAGTTTGCAGAACAAGAAATTGGTGGCTGAGTGGATATGGTGGTGGAAATGAAAGATAACAAAGATGATACCAAAGAATATACTGAATCAATATCATTAACATTAAACAAAATCATTGTCAGAGTGTCTGAAAATTAAAGGAGAATGAGGTTTGAGAAGGGGCTATTAAATTAGGTGATTACACACTCACTCAATGAATAATTACGAGTGCCAACTCTGCACCAGCCAAGATATACAGGGGATAATGTGAGGCACCGGTCAGAGAAAGTCCCTGGCCTTAAAGGGTTTATATTCTTGTTTGTTGAGATAGACAATAAGCACTTAAACACACAGTAAGTCCTCACTTAACATCCTCAGGAGGCTCTTGAAAACTACAACTTTAAGTGAAAGTGTGTATAACAAAATCAATTTTACCATAGGCTAATTGATATCAACAAGAGTTACGTCCTTACAGCATATTTCTGATCACAAAAACATCACCAAACTTTATAGAGACTCAACATGCTTCTAATATTAAACATTGTAATAGATGTAAACTATATATATACTTAAAATAGATTAATAAAAGCAAGTAAGATAGTTTTTTTTTTTTTAACTTTTATTTTAGGTTCAGGGTACATGTTCAGGTTTGTTACAGAGCCAAACTGTGTAGCACAGGGGTTTGGTATACAGATTATTTCATCACCCAAGTAATAAGCACAGTGCCCAATAGGTAATTTTTTTGTCTTCTCCTTCCTCACAACTTCCACCCTCAAGTAGACCGTGGTATCTGTTGTTACCTTAAGATAATTATTTAACCAAGTTTTGGTGAAGCAGTTAGTGACAGCTGTTGACAATGTTAGTAGGTTAAATCAATTAGTAAATATTTGCAAAGCAAACATTGCAAGGAGCACTTCCAACCACGATGCAGTTCAAAAACTACTTTAAATTTCATATGGAACCAAAAAAGAGCCCACATAGCCAAGACAATCCTACGCAAAAAGAACAAAGTTGGAGACATCATGCTACCTGACTTCAAACTATACTACAAGGCTACAGTAACCAAAACAGCATGGTTCTGGTACCAAAACAGATATATAGAACAATGGAACAGATATATAGAACAATGGAACAGAACACAGGCCTCAGAAATAACACCACACTTCTACAACCATCTGATCTTTGACAAACCTGACAAAAACAAGCAATGAGGAATGGATTCCCTATTTAATCAATAGTATTGGGAAAATGGCTAGCCATATGAAGAAAACTGAAATTGGATCCCTTCCTTACACCTTTTACAAAAATTAACTCAAGATGGATTAAACACTTAAATGTTAGACCTAAAACCATAAAAACCCTAGAAGAAAACCTGGGCAATACCATTCAGGACATAGGGTTAGGCAAAGACTTCATGGCTAAAACACCAAAAGCAATGGCAACAAAAGCCAAAATTGACAAATGGGATCTAATTAAACTAAAGAGCTTCTGCACAGCAAAAGAAACTATCATCAGAGGCAACCTACAGAATGGAGAAAAATTTTGCAATCTATCCATCTGACAAAGGGTTAATATTCAGAATCTAAAAGGAACTTAAATTTACAAGGAAAAAAAAAAAAAGAATCCCATCAAAAAGTGGGTGAAGGATATGAACAGACACTTCGCAAAAGAAGACATTTATGTGGCTGACAAACATATGAAAAAAGATCATCACTGGTCATTGGAGAAATGCAAATCAAAACCATAATGAGATGCCAACTCATGCCAGTTAGGATGGCGATCATTAAAAAGTCAGGAAACAACAGATGCTGGAGAGGATGTGGAGAAATAGGAACACTTTTACACTGTTGGTGGGACTGTAAACTAGTTCAACCATTGTGGAAGACAGTGTGGCGATTCCTCAAGGATCTAGAACCAGAAATACCATTTGACTCAGCAATCCCATTACTGGGTATATACCCAAAGGATTATAAATCATTCTACTATAAAGACATATGCACACATATGTTTACTGTGGCCCTATTCACAATAGCAAAGACTTGGAACCAATCCAAATGCCCACCAATGATAGACTGGATAAAGAAAATGTGGCACATATACACAATGGGATACTATGTAGCCATAAAAACGAATGAGTTCATGTCCTTTGCAGGGACATGGATGAAGCTGTAAACCATCGTTCTCAGCAAACTAACACAAGAACAGAAAACCGAACACTGCATGTTCTCACTCATAAGTGAGAGTTGAACAATGAGAACACAGGGACACAGGGAGGGGAACATCACATACCGAGGCCTGTCAGGGGGTGGGGTCTAGGGGAGGGATAGCATTGGAGAAATACCTGATGTAGATGACAGGTTGATGGGTGCAGCAAACCACCATGGCATGTGTATATCTATGTAACAAACCTTCATGTTCTGCACATGTATCCCAGAACTTAAAGTATAATAAAAAAAATTAAGAATGTATGAGAACAAAGAATAAGATGACAGGTAAAAATACAGAGAAAATGTAAAATGGGAAATATCTGACGGAATATGAGTTGGGAAATAAATTGGGCTTTTTGTTTGTTTGTTTTTGCCAATGGTTTTACTCATCTTACTGAGGATGAAAGAAAGATCTGGATCTGTGGATAGGTTTCCAGATCTGAAGACAGAGAAACAATTTTTGGAATGGCGGCTATAAGGAATATGACTATCAACCATAGCAACTGACTAGCAGGGTATGCTGAGAACCCATAAAACATTACAAGCCATACATTTTTGGAGCACCTAATCAGATTGACTTTCTCCAGCAATCCGAGAGCAAAAAATGTTGAATATTTAGGTTGTGGAACAAAATTAATTCATTGATTTAATGGGAAAATATAGCAGAAAGTAGAGAACATTAGGATTTTAAAGTGTTGTTGAAATGAATGGCAGGAAAAAAGAAATCCGAATCACATGGATAAGCCATGGTCAGTGACAGAAATGACAAGCAAATGAAGAATAAGGTAGTAGGAAAAATGGTCAGTAAGAAGACTGTAGGCAGAAAGCAAAGTCAAAACTAGGATATAGGGTTACAGAAGTTCCTAGAATTAATGTAGTCAGAATGAGGTGTTAGACCTTAATTAAAAATATTCTGCATGGGAAGCATTTCAAAAAAATACATTTCAATCTATCATGTATTTACAGATCTCTATGTGAAACCTTAAGGTGTTAATTAAAGCCTTTATAAACATTTACACATAGTAATTTCATAATTATTTGAGGAAATATGGAGAAGTTCTTCATCTTTTGAACACTGTGTATTTCTGCAAATGATTATTGTGAAGTTATAAAAAGGAAATTTCAGATGTCTTCTCTGTACAATTGACAACAGTCATTTTTTTTTTTTGGCCAGAAAAGGAGGATGTGATTGGATTATGGACTACAAGATTCCTAAATGTGCCTCATGCTGTATATATGACGATTGAAGCAAATTTATTTACCCTCGGGATTTGGTGATCAACTTGAGGAACAAATAGAAATCAAAGAAATAGAAAAGAACATTTTCTCCTAATATTCTGCTTCTTAGTAGAGAAAATGAATTTTTAAGAGCTATATTATTTTGACTGGAAGAAACAAGACTCTGGCATGGCAGCAGGTGGTTATCATTTTGAAACGGAAAAATAAACACAAATTCCCATACTTAAAGTTCAAAGTGTTTCTTTGAATTTAGTCCAACTGAGTATCAATGTCTCTTGAGTATTGGTGTCCATGGGTGAGCTTTGAAATGCTAATACCATGACTGACTTCATTACTCTGGAGCACATAGTCAAAGTCCTAAATTATAGGATAAGAAAATATCTTATGCCTTTTTACCCTATAAAAGACACACTTCTGAAAGCAACATCCATTGGGGAACACCCAGTGGAAACACTGCGGTGATAATGGAACCAAAACATTTCGTAATACCAATTCCTAGGCATGCTTTACCTCACCTGAGCAGCACAAACTATAGTCCTGAGGTCTCCCCAGAATAATATCTCTATTTTAGATGAATTACAGAATATGAAATGGGCTAAACTGCTCAGCCCAATTTGGTCACATCACTATAGATACGTTTATTTCATTTATTTTCTTCTACGATGGAAGATTTTTTTTCTCTCCTTTTCTAGAATGCACAGTAAATTCCTCTTCTGACTATAACTAGGAAGTTCTGCAAAATGCTTCATGGTCTGCTATGATAGGTATAAAACAGAAGCAGATGGATCAGGGCCTAAAAATTACACAACACCAGAAGACATCATTCATGCAGATCATAGTGCTCTGTCCCAGGTGATGTCATTCACATTATATTCTGTGTTGTGCAACAGAGTGTCTCTGTGGGGAACAGATGACATATGAGCTTACCAGGTAAGTGTACATGATCAAACATTTGCCATGAGAAACAGGTTGTCTATTCATCATGAAATATAGAAAGAGCAAACACATAACACCAACTTATACCAGGCATTCTTTTAACCCTATGGGAAACATAACATTATTATTTCATTTTACACGAGGAAACCAAAATAAAGACAGATTATATACCTTTACCCATGATCATAAAGCTAATAAGTGGTAGAGCCAAGATTTGAAATAAGATAGTCTGCCTTCAGAATCTGGGCTCATCTGTTAATTAGAGATTTCA
Organism: Hylobates moloch; assembly: GCF_009828535.3. NCBI lineage: Eukaryota > Metazoa > Chordata > Mammalia > Primates > Hylobatidae > Hylobates > Hylobates moloch. The sequence goes on from NW_026652279.1 coordinate 137,758,332, forward strand.
GTTTTTTCCCCAAAATGAAAGGAAAATAACAAAAAAGCTTAGAGCACTTGAGTCCTGCAATGAAAGGTTTAGTACTAGATTTATGATCCAAGCTTGGTTTTCCAAAAGCAAGCACTGGATATATTGTCTACCAACTTTCAAAAATATAAGATAAATTGACAGTGGCAACTGAGAGAGCAAATTTAATTATGCAGCAATTATTCCTTCCTTCGTAATACAATAACATCAAATCTGCACAAAAAATAAAACAAAAAGGATTTCTTCAATGGTAATTACCACAACCTAGTTTTTATTTCCCATCTCTTTAAGTAAAACTGAAAGAAAAGTATGGGCTTTATTGTGCAACTAGTTTCTTTACTTTTAAACACAAGGATAAAGTTGAAATTAATAAATGATAATGTAACAATACATGAAAACCTAGGTTTATAGGGAATGAAAGAATTATAAAAAGGAAGACAAATACTGGCATACTCATTTTCTATTGACTTCAGTCATATGCTTCTGGATGATTCTGTATTTGTTTTTTTCTTATGTGATAATGTCTAATTAAAGTAACTGTTTCAAGAATATGGGAGACATCTACTTACAGAATGCATTCCCCCTTATTATGCTACTTTTGCTTCTCAGAAAGGACATTTGTATGGCAATTGGTGAACAAATGGGGAAATGTGACTGCCAGCATACACTGAAATTCTGAGTTTCTCAATTACTCCGGGTGGCAGAGGAAGGTCTTAACACATCTTCAAGGGGCACCATATTTCTTGGGGTAATTCCTCCATTCCTTGGAGGTACTAAAAATTAACCACATGTGTTAGCTACTATAACTGACTATAGCTGAGACTCACTGGAGAACTAGGGAAAGAAAGAGGTCATTAGAGCTGTTATTTTCCTATACTGAATGGTCTACACTGCTAGTTTTGGGTTCTCAAGTTTGCTAGTGAACAGCTGAACTGGGTTAGGGTTGTCAATGTTAAGGAAAGTGTTAGAATTTTTATCACATAATTCGGATTTATCAGACACATAAACTCTCTTTCTTGAGTTACAATAAAGCACTTCTGCTTTGAATGTGTCAGGCAACTGCATAATATAGTTTGTTCTCCAAGATGTATCTTCTACTTGACAACGTTCATGCATCATTCTCAGATGCTGACAGATAACATGATTGTAAAAATTTTACAACCAAGCTAGTGAGATATGTCAAGGTTCACATAAAAGAAACTCTGGCAATTGGTAAAAGGCTTCTCAATGAAACGGAACACGCTTCCACCTGAAGTAGCTATTGTTAAATATTGAGAGATAAAAGCATTTGGTTAGAAATTGCTTGGCAAAGTCAAAAGTAGCAAACACATTTTACAATTCAGCTTGGCCCTGCTACTTTAAGATGAATGTCACAAACCAGAATAAAGATATTATCTTCAGAGAACAAGGGTGGAAATTTCCATCTTGAAAACTCTTAAGATAAAAAGATGTTTCCCACTTATGAGTAGGTTTAAAGGTGCCAAAAAGCAAATGCATTAAAGAGAACTAAAATTATTCCTATTTTGTTTAGGTTTTCTGGAGTTTGATATAGAAAACTTTAATATAACAAATATTAAAGCCACATGCTTGGCCATTAGATATTTAATATTTAGCCACATGCTGAGGCTACATGCAATTTATTTTGCTATCTCTATGGAATACTGTATGAGTGTTGAAAATATTAACATTACCACTGATATTAATATAGAACTTAACAGTTCACGTCTGCAGATATTTTAGGAGTGACACCAGTCTCCAGTTGCAGGGAAGAGTACGCCCTGAGCCTGAAGCTGCGTTCTCTACTCTAAATAGCAAGTCTAGGGCACATATGAGACAATGTTTCCCATATAAATGTTGTTGGCATGTATATTAGGAGATGTGTAAAATTTGGTTTTTATACCACCTTGTCTTTTATTGGCCTGACAAAATTCATATTATACAAATTGAAAGGGAAATTTTAGTCAAGACTGGAGAGTAAATTTGAGAAGCAAAAGGACAGAATGTGCACGTATCTGTGTGTGTGTGTGTCTATGTTTGTGTGTGTGTCTGTGTTTGTGTCTATGTGTGTGTGTACTTACTCTATTTATTTATTGGTCTAGCTAAGCCCAGGAGAATGAAAGATGGACGACTTAATAAAGAAATGTAGTATTAATAAGCACTTTTCCACAGTCTTTGCACTAGCTGGATTTGAAGGTCAATGTGATTTTACCAAGAAATGTTGCCTATGAGAATGCATGGCAGAGAGCCAAGACTAGCAGCAAAACAGAAACAAAATAGGAAACAAAGGAGTTGGCAGTTTCTGTTCCCTGATTGCTTCTTTTGCCTTTTCTTACCTTTCTACTTAAACCTACCTTCCTGAGTCTTCTGGACCAGGAACCACTTGTTAGGGTTTTGTTCTTTTGTTTTCAAGTAATAAAAAGCCACTGCAGTTATCTCATCTGGGGGAAAAGGAAGTTGAATATAAGGATGTTCAGTTGAAGAACGGAGATACTGTGCAAACTCTTCTTTCTCTTTTCATTTGCCTTTCTTCAGCTCCCTTTCTGTGTATATCTCTCTTTTCCTCTCTCCACCTCTTCATAGCTTTTCTGCTTCCTTATAATTTCAGTTTGCACATAGCTTTGGATAGCCACAGTCCTGATCTATAACATCCCTTCGAAAAGAGAATTCCTTTTTTGTTTTCAATTCAGATTCCCAAGACAAGGAATGTGGTTAGCTCAATTCATTCTTTTATGTCTAGTCTTGATTCATACATATTTGGTCAGTATTATTGAATGAATTCTGTGCCACAAAAACATATATTGAAGTCCTAACCCCCAATACCTGTGAATGTGACCTTATTTGAAAATAGGATCTTTGCTGATGTAATTGAGTTAAGATGAGGTCATTAGGGTGGACCCTTAATCCATTATGATCGGTATCCTTACAAGAAGCTAGAAATTTACACACAGGCATAGAGGGAAGATGCCTGTGGGAAGACAGAGGCAGAGACTGGAGTCACACATCCACAAGGCAAAGAATGCTTGGGGAAAATGTAAGGAAGGATCCTCAAAGACTCCCTGCCAGCACCTTACCTGTGCACCTCTAGTCTCTGGAACAGAGAAGAAACACATTTCTGTTGTTTGTCTTAAGCCATGTAGTTTATAGTCCTTTCTTATAGCAGTCCTGGAAAACTCATACAGTCACTTTAGTCAATTGTTTAACCCTGATCCAAATATTTGAAAGGTGTCATAGATCCAAAATATGACAATTTTGCCCTTTGGCTGAGCTTGCGGGAAGACATTTTCCCTTACAAATTATAGAAGTTGGTAGCCTATGTCTGTATCACTTGTCAAGAATGTATCTAATGGCTACTGCTAGTAAAAATCCCAAAAAACTAAAGTAAAGACTAATGTGTTCCTTTTCATCAGAAGTGCATGGTTTATTTCCCACTTTTGGAAAAGAGGAAAATGTCTAAAGGAAAAAAATCAGTTATTTCTTCTAAAATTAAAACAAATGAAGTTATTTTAAACATATTTTACCCTCTTACACAAGTTGTCATACTTCTCCTAAGAGAATTTAAATACAGAAAGAATTTTATACTTAACATTGACCATCAGTTGTCATTTCTTAAAATCTTCTGCTCTCATTAGCATCATGAAAGATACTAAAACCTAAAATAAAGTCAATAAAGAAATAGTCATGGGCCGGGCATGGTGGCTCATGCCTGTAATCCCAGCACTTTGGGAGGCCGAAGCAGGCAGATCACGAGGTCAGGAGTTTGAGACCAGCCTGACCAACATGGTGAAACCCCATCTCTACTAAAAATACAAAAATTAGCCAGGCATGGTGGTGTGCACCTGTAATCCCAGCTACTCAGGAGGCTAAGGCAGGAGAATCACTTGAACCCAGTAGGTGGAGGTTGCAATGAGCCAAGGTCATGCCACTGCACTCCAGCCTGGGAAACAGAGTGAGACTCAGTCTCAAAAAAAAAAAAAAAGAAAGAAAGAAAGAAACAGGCATGACGTGCCACCCAACAGATCCCTCTCAGTGCCCTTTATATAAACCAAGGTGGCCATGCAAACCACTGAAGAACCTATTTAGAAGCCCCCCAAGCTGTTTGCACATTGGCATACTATGTCAAAACAGGGTTCAGCAAATTGTGGCCTGTGGGATCAATCCAATCCCCCTCCTATTTTTGTAATGTTTTATTGTAACACGGCCATGGCCATTTATTTGCATATTGTCTGTGGCTGCTTTTGTGCCACAACCTGAGACAGAGACTGTACAGCCTCAAAGCCAAAATCCTCTATTATCTGGCCCTTTCTAGGACAATTCCAAAGACCTTTCTGTTCCTTTACTCCACTACGCAAAGCCTCACCTTCCTGATTTCTCTGCTTCCGTATTGTCTCCCTACTTGGCTACTTCTCTACATAAATCAATGACCTTAAGATGACAGCTGGTTTTGGCTTGATATTTCACGTTTCTAATTCAACACCATCCAGGGCACAACTTCTGAATTTGGCCTTCCAGTGTCCCCCCCATCAGAACTACAAACCAAAGCCTTCCTGTCACTGCTCCCACAGAGTAGCATGGCTTCCATAAGAAGACACGGCACATTGTGCCCTCTGTTCATGTAAGTCAAATGCCACCCCTGACACTGATTAGTCTAGCTGCTGGTAACCATGACAGAGTACTAGCTCTGCATTTGCAAATATTCTCTCCAGAGCCACTGTGATTACTTCTCCTCATCCCAGACAACCATGCTGTGATTCTGCTGAACTCTTTCCTCTTAATGTGTTTCTCTTCGTATAGACACTAAACTATGTTCATGGGTCATCCAAATACATCAAATTTTAGCCCCACACCTGTCAGGGGACACAGAGTTCCCTGAAGCCTATCGGTTTGCACTTAGCCTTATCCCTGTGCAGAAAAACAGATTACTTTCCATAAAAATGAGATGAATTAATGGAGACTGCTGGTTGATCAAGCTGCTGGTGTCCCATCACCTGGAAGCTGGATGGTAAGAAACACACTAACTCTTACAATTCGATTCAAAGAAGTCTTCAAGGAAGTGTTAATTGTGGAATGCTCATGAGATTCTAAGCTTCCCATTGTTTCATTCTCCCACTTTCCCCCCAGTTTTTTTCAACTGAAGTTTTGATCCAAAGATAGAGGCCCAGTTGAACGCATTAACATATTCTTAACCTAAACTACATCCAATTGCATCCATATCAAATTGGCCCCAGTAAGTAGGATCAACCAGGCCAGGTGGCTGTACATGTATTTGGTGACAGATCACTCTGCAGGTACCTATCCTCCCAACAGAAACTCTACCTGGAAGGAGGGGCAGATGAGCTGACCCCTGCACTGCAGCCCCACTGCATTTCACCTCTCGGCCATGGGATTAACAAAAGAGGCATCATGCCTCTACTAGAAGGCACTGGTGGACTCTGAGGGATTAGGCAACTTAGAGAATCAGCCCTGGTCCGGGTCTCAACTGCCTGTCAAGGCCATCTCCTGTGAGTAAACTCTGATGAAAGAATTCCTTCCTCTGGGGAGAATAAACCACCCTTTGGAATCTCCTTACATAGTCCCATAAAGAACAAAGCCAATAGCCTGGGATCATCTGTCACTTACCTCTCAGACTTCCTCAAGGTCTATGCTACATTTCACTAGATAATAATTTTTCCATCAATCACTCCAGAGGTGATCACATGTGTACTAAATACAACACCCTACCTTTGAGGAGGTGTTAGACATGGAGCTTGCCCTCAAATCACAAGGCAACCACAATATCTCCCGGTGCCTACATTTCAGTCAAGCCAGGTATTCTTCCCTTTAAAGCCTAAAACCCAAGATTGCAAAGACTTCAAAGAGATGAATGTCATTCAGCTCCACAAGTCATAGATATTCCAGAGCTGGACCTCCACGTTCCTTCATTCTCAGAAGATGATGGGAGGGAGATGTCCTTCCAGATACTCTCAGCAAAGTTTAATGTCTTTCAGTGCTATCTGGCCAGCAGTATGTACTAAAAATCTTTCAGAAATTAATGAAGGGACTCCTGTATTGTTTTCCTGGACAAAGACTAACATGACTAGGTAGCATTTTTTTTTAACCTTACCACACCCTTCCGGTCTGAGATCTTAATTTTCTGGTCTGAGATCTTAATTTTCTGTTCTGTGATCTTAATTCTCTGTGGCAGCTTTTCATCCAAGGTCAAGTCTGAGAAAAGTCTCTCAAGAGCTGCTCTCAGTTCTAAGGGCAGTTGTCTGGAATAAAGACATCCTAGAATTCCTAGATATTTTGAGAGATCATCTAATTCAACATTTTATTTGGCCCAATAAAAGACATGTTTAATAAGCAAAGTAGGCTTGGCTGTATGTTTGATGTTTGTGATGGTCTTGTGGAAACTAAAGAGCTTGTTCACCCCTTTCCTTAGCATTGCCAACCCTAACCCAGTTCGGCTGTTCACTATCAAACTTGAGAACTCAAAACTAGCAGTGTAGACCATTCAATATAGGAAAATAACAGCTCTAATGACCTCTTTCTTTCCCTAGTTCTCCAGTGAGTCTCAGCTATAGTCAATTATAGTAGCTAACACATGTGGTTAATTTTTAGTACCTCCAAGGAATGGAGGAATTACCCCAAGAAATATGGTGCCCCTTGAAGATGTGTTAAGACCTTCCTCTGCCACCCAGAGTAATTGAGAAACTCAGAATTTCAGTGCATGCTGGCAGTCACATTTCCCCATTTGTTCACCAATTGCCATACAAATGTCCTTTCTCAGAAGCAAAAGTAGCATAATAAGGGGGAATGCATTCTGTAAGTAGATCTAGACGCAGAAACCAGTATAGGTATAGGTCTACAGCCCAACAGCAGCTAGACGCACTCTTATGTTACCCCTGAAAAAATGCTTAACAACAATGGGGCAAATTTGAGTTTTCCCCCGCCTATTCAACATAGTTTTGGAAGTTCTGGCCAGAGCAATCAGGCAGGAGAAAGAAACAAAGGGTATTCAATTAGGAAAAGAGGAAGTCAAATTGTCTCCCTGTTTGCAGATGACATGAATGTATATCTAGAAAACCCCATTGTCTCAGCCCAAAATCTCCTTAAGCTGATTAGCAACTTCAGCAAAGTCTCAGGATACAAAATCAATGTGCAAAAATCACAAGCATTCTTATACACCAATAACAGACAAACAGAGAGCCAAATCATGAGTGAAATCCCATTCACAATTGCTTCAAAGAGAATAAAATACCTAGGAATCCAACTTACAAGGGATGTGAAGGACCTCTTCAAGGAGAACTACAAACCACTGCTCAATGAAATCAAAGAAGATACAAACAAATGGAAGAACATTCCATGCTCATGGGTTGGAAGAATCAATATAGTGAAAATGGCCATACTGCCCAAGGTAATTTATAGATTCAGTGCCATCCCCATCAAGCTACCAATGACTTTCTTCACAGAATTGGAAAAAACTACTTTAAAGTTCATATGGAGCCAAAAAAGAGCCCACATTGCCAAGTCAATCCTAAGCCAAAATAACAAAGTTGGAGGAGGCATCATGCTACCTGACTTCAAACTATACTACAGGGCTACAGTAACCAAAACAGCATGGTACTGGTACCAAAACAGAAATATAGACCAATGGAACAGAACAGAGCCCTCAGAAATAATACTACACATCTACAACCATCTGATCTTTGACAAACCTGACAAAAACAAGAAATGGGGAAAGGATTCCCTATTTAATAAATGGCGCTGGGAAAACTGGCTAGCCATATGTAGAAAGCTGAAACTGGATCCCTTCCTTACACCTTATACAAAAATTAATTCAAGATTCATTAAACACTTAAATGTTAGACCTAAAACCATAAAAACCCTAGAAGAAAACCTAGGCAATACCATTCAGGACATAGGCATGGGCAAGGACTTCATGTCTAAAACACCAAAAGCAATGTCAATAAAAGCCAAAATTGATAAATGGGATCTAATTAAACTAAAGAGCTTCTGCACAGCAAAAGAAACTACCATCAGAGTGAACAGGCAACCTACAGAATGGGAGAAAATTTTTGCAATCTACTCATCTAACAAAGGGCTAATATCCAGAATCTACAATGAACTCAAATTTACAAGAAAAAAACAACCCCATCAAAACGTGGGTGAAGGATATGAACAGACACTTCTCAAAAGAAGACATTTATGCAGCCAACAGACATATGAAAAAATGCTCATCATCACTGGCCATCAGAGAAATGCAAATCAAAACCACAGTGAGATACCATCTCACTCCAGTTAGAATGGCGATCATTAAAAAGTCAGGAAACAACAGGTGCTGGAGAGGATATGGAGAAATAGGAACACTTTTACACTGTTGGTGGGACTGTAAACTAGTTCACCCATTGTGGAAGTCAGTGTGGCGATTCCTCAGGGATCTTGAAGTAGAAATACCATTTGACCCAGCCATCCCATTACTGGGTATATACCCAAAGGGTTATAAATCATGCTGCTATAAAGACACATGCACACGTATGTTCATTGCGGCACTATTCACAATAGCAAAGACTTGGAACCAACCCAATGTCCATCAATGATAGACTGGATTAAGAAAATGTGGCACATATACACCATGGAATACGATGCAGCCATTAAAAAGGATGAGTTCATGTCCTCTGTAGGGACATGGATGAAGCTGGAAACCATCATTCTCAGCAAACTATCACAAGGAAAAAAACCAAACACCACGTGTTCTCACTCATATGTGGGAATTGAACAATGAGAACACTTGGACACAGGAAGGGGAACATCACACACCAGGGCCTGTTGTGGGTGGGGGAAGGGGGGAGGGATAGCATTAGGAGATATACCTAATGTAAATGACAAGTTAATGGGTGCAGCACATCAACGTGGCACATGTATGCATATGTAACAAGCCTGCACGTTGTGCACATGTACCCTAGAACTTAAAGTATGATAAAAAAAAAATATATATATATATATGAGTGTTTCCTGGTGTCTCTAGAGGCAGAAAAGCTGGTACCTGGTTCTACAAGGACAGAACACAATATACTTGGTCACTGTCCACAAAAGACACATGCCTCATAATGCCATCCTGGTTAGTCCTCAGAACCATTGAAATGGTCCACGAAACTCACAATAACCTTGCACCCACACCAACACATGCTCAAAATGCTACTACCTACAACTACTCATGTGTGAGATCAAACACACACCAGAAATAGTGCCGCAGTTTCCTGACCTACCAATGTCTAAATATGCTCCAAGACGCTATGCTAGTAGACTTGACCTATTCCACTAAACCACTTTCGTTTGTACTGGAGGATTCCAGCAGGAGAAAAACAACAGCCCATTTCAGCATGTACCCTTCAAATGGTGGGCTGAATCCAGCTTGTACCAGCTTGCCAGAGTCAAATGCTAAAGTTTCAGAAATTCTGTGAGCCAGTTGACATCACACTGGAAGCTTAAAATCAGCCATCCTGGGAGTATTTACTGAACAAACATTATCAGCAAATACTTCCAAAAAAAAAGTCTCTTTTTCCAGAGAGTGGCTGCTAGACATCTGTCAGAACACCACTGACTCTGTTCCACTCCTATTGTCTCAGCCAAAATTTCCTTTTTTAAAAGAGGTATTCCACCTTTTATAACCATCTAGCCACTTGAACACCAAATTCCAGTTTCTTGATGCTTTCAATTTCTGAATCTACCTGTTTATCATCTCCCTTTGCCACAGAACAAAGAAACAAAGGAAATCAGCTGTTTGACCTCCCAGCAGCAACACATCTGGTCCACACGTCAGGGAATTCATTTCTTATCACTCATAATACTTCTATAGTAGCAAGAGCTATTATCACTATGACCATTTTGCAATTCAACCCCACCTCCTACAGATCCTCCAAAAGCAGTGATAAAATGTTAAAAGACAGATTAAGTTTATAAGTGGGCATTTGAAAGTGTTTAGTGATAAGTATTTTAATTCCAAACTAAGTCAAAAGGAGCATATCCCCCGAAATAAATAGAGATTAAGACTGATTCCTTTGACAGGCTGCTTCTGCAAAGTCCAGAAAAGTAGCTGTGAATGCTGGCCTCCATCCCATTTAATAAGTTGGGGACTGTCTGCTGCTGTTCATGGAAATTTTAGTGTTCACAACTCCACTCTTTTTAAGATCTATAACGGGGATTGTTTATCCCTCATGGATTTCAATTTATTTCTCTCACAGAAAGGGAAATAAAACTTGCTCTAAATGTAAACCTTTCCAGACTGCAATAATAATATAAAAGGATAAATCCTTTATTATTTTAACAACTGCACTCCTTTTGTCCTCTCCCGTGTGTGTGTGTGTGTGTGTGTGTTGTGTACCTAATGAAACACAAATAAATAATCATAAAAGGGCCGATTTATGGATAGATTGTTCCTGAAAGATACACACAAAATACTATTCTTCTAAAAAAATTATCCTTACTAGCTATCCATAATTTATAAGTTTCTACCATTATAGAGTTATTCCTTTGGTTTAAGAACTATGTTAAGCTATCCAATTTTAATATGAATCAAATAATCCAAAATTTGAAAAACATATTTTTCATCCTACAATCCTTACTGAGTACCTAGAGTTTATGAGGCCCTGGCCTGCATTAAAGGAACACATGTATGAAGCTTAGACTTGATCAACGGAGATCTTCATGAAGAATACATGGTTCCTAATAAAGTGTCTGTGACAATGGGACCAGGATAAGTTTGTTTCCATGTTGCAAGGTAGGTGGTTAGATAATATGCCCAAGACCACAAAACTAGTAAGCCGTAGAACTGAGAGTTAAGCCAAGTTCTAATTTCAAATCTCTAGAGTCGGCCGGGCGCAGTGGCTCACACTTGTAATCCCAGCACTTTGGGAGGCCGAGGTGGGTGGATCACGAGGTCAGGAGATCGAGACCACAGTGAAACCCCATCTCTACTAAAAATACAAAAAATTAGCTGGGCGTGGTGGCAGGCGCCTGTAGTCCCAGCTACTCGGAGAGGCTGAGGCAGGAGAATGGCGTGAACCCGGGAGGCGGAGCTTGCAGTGAGCCGAGATCACGCCACTGCACTCCAGCCTGGGTGAGAGAGTGAGACTCCATCTCAAAAAAAAACAACAAAAAAAACTCTAGAGTCTTTTCATTATGTTGCTTAGGGGAATAGAAATTAGGAACTGATATCTGGTAATATGCAACAATCCCAGGAATTATGGTATCCTTGTCCTGAGTGACACATACTCAAGATATTAAAATTTTTTACCTGTTGTTCTGCAAAAATCCTTGACCAGACAAAACATGACCTAAGAATTCCACTGTTTTTTGAAACCCATGTATTAGAGGTTGAAGGAAGGTGATAGCCACAGTTTTCATTTAATAATTCTTGCATAGTTTCCCATGGCTCCTATAAACTGGGTGGCTTAAAACAACAAAAGTTATTCCCTCACAGTTATGGAGGCAGAAGTCCATAATCAAAGTGTCAGCAGGGCTACACTCTGTCTGGAGGCTCTAGGGAGAATCTGTTCTATGGCTGTTGCAGCTTCCAGCAGCTATTAGCATTTCTTAGTTTATGGCTGCATCTCTCTCTCTGCTCTGTCTTCATATTGCCTTCTCCTCTATGTGTCTGTATTATCTCTTTTTGCCTCTTTTAAGAATATTTGTGATGGCATTTGGGGACCACTCAGATAATCCAAGATAATCTCCCCATCTAAGAATCCTTACCTTAATTGCACCAGCGAAGATTCTTTCTCTAAATAAAGTACCATTTACAAGTCCCAGGTACTGGGATTTAATATCTTTGGGTGGCCAACTATATTAGTTAATCTTCAGGCTGCTGATAAAAACATACCCGAGACTGGAAAGAAAAAGATGTTTAATGGACTTACAGTTCCATGTGGCTGGGGAGGCCTCACAACCATGGCAGAAGGCAAGGAGGGGCAAGTCACATCTTACATGAACGGAGGCAGGCAAAAAGAGAGAGCTTGTGCAGGGAAACTGCACCATCAGATCTCGTGAGACTTAATCACTATCATGAAAACAGCACAGGAAAGACCCACCCCCATGATTCAATTACCTCCCACCAGGTTTATCCCATGACACATGGGAATTGTGGGAGTTACAATCACAAGATGAGATCTGGGTGGGAACACAGCCAAACCATATCACCAACCTACTACAGTGCTATATTTAGTGGAGTCTATTTTTCACTCACATAGAGGAGAACTGGATGTAGTGATGTTCGATTATCAATCTATTTTTGCTTGGAGAAAAAGAACAAGACAGTAGTCTGTTCCTTTTCCTCCCCACATCCACTGCCTATCATCCCAGACTAAATTGGACTATGTTTGGAGGAAAGGCAGACTGCTGCTTCATTCTCATGGCTCATTAGTCCCACTATTCCGTTTTCAAAGTACAGCTTAGCAAAGGCTGTAAGTAATGCTGCCTTTAGACGTAGGCTACAAGGTCCCCCAACATGGGTCCTGCGCTTTGGAGGCAACCACAATGGTCTGTCTACTGCTGTACCCCGCCCCCTAAGGCAGCCTCCATGGGACAAGAAGGGCCTACCTAGAGCTCATGACCTCCACCTTCCATCCCAAATAGTATTCTGAGGACTGAAATCTTAAAATTCCCTGGCTCAAGTCTTTTCTCCCAAAGGTAGACTACATTGTGGACACCCCAAGCCCTGAGAAACATCCAAGATGTGGGTAGGTAAAGTATGGATTTACTTGGATGAGCAGTTGGGACCATTTGCACATATATACTCCAGGCCAGAGCCAGGTATAACAAGTGAAGGTGGGAGATCTATAGACTGGAGTCTGCATTTGTTCTTTGACCTAAGGCCCTGCAAATGTCAGAGGTAGCCTTGGACACAAGAACAGGGGAAGAGGCAAAGCCAGACAATGGCCATTAGCTGCCATTTGGCTTCTCCATGATATGGTAGGAGACAAGAGAATGCTACATAATTAGGAATAGCTAAGTAACTACTCTGCTGATGCGTTCATTTCCAAAAAATGCTGAAATATATAATACTTGTTTTAATATCTATTAATGGCCTTAATAATGTTCATACTTTTTGGCTCAATAATTTCTCTTCCAGAATTTAGTCTTTGGAAATGCAAGAATTAAATAAAGAGGAGAGAAACATGAAGGGTGGCTTTACAGTAAACAAGGACAGGTTTATTTTAAATAAACCTGAGAGAGGCTTCTGGCCGAGTTAGGTCAGAGCCACACTCTCTTACAGACTAAGAGTTTTTAGGGGTTCAGGGTGGGAGAGTTTATCAGAGGCTGAGTCTCTCCTTCTGTGTCTCTCTGTTGTGCTTATCTAGGAGGGAGAGTTTTGTGTCTGTTTCCATACATCTTTCTGCAGCTGCAGGCATATGCCTTGAATCTGCTTTTAGCTTCCCTATCTTAGTGCACCCGAAAGGAAAGGAATGTGCTTATTAAGGCCCACTGTTTTAGTGGGACCCATTGTATGAGAGGGAAGTTTGGCAGTTATCCAAGAGGCTTTCCTCCTATTTCCCTCTGTGCCCAAGCTGTCTTATCTGTGTTTTACTTTCTGCTCTTTCTGTTTGCTTGTAGTTAGATTTCCTCGAAATGCATGAGGCTAGAAAGGGAGCTGGAACTTAAAGCAGTGGTGTTTGTCCGAGATGATGGTGCTCCTGCTCTGTCAAATATTTCAAAATGCAAAATAAAAATGCTTTATATACAGATTTTCATTCCCTTTTTTTCATTTAAGGAGATTAAAAAAGGTAAACATTCCAAATGTCCAAAAATAGACACATAGCTAAATAAATGGCAGTGTGCTGAAATCAACATAATGGAGTTTATAAAAATAGTGTTTACAAATTGTTTTAATAACATGGAAAATCCATATAGTGTTGATTAAAAAATAAATGAGAAAATCGTCTCAACTATGTAAAACTTAATTCTAGCCAAAAAATGACTTCAGGAAATAACAATATGTTAATTGCCCTAAGAAAATAGCCTTCTGTATTATTTTTATTATAATTTATAATTTAATTAAAAATTGCCTACAATAATATACATTACTTTTACAACCAGATTTTTTAAAAAGCAACACTAAAGGATAAAACATGGAAAGCAGTTACACATGGCAGATCGAACATGTATGTTTGTTATTTCCTTCCCCAAACCCCACTAGATGACAGCAGATTTTTTAAAGCGTATAAACCCACAAAGAAAAAGACAACGGAGAAGAAGACAACAGCAAAACAACTTGGCAAACTACAAAGCTAGTAGATAAGAAGTGACTAACAAGTAGACCTGAGAAAGGTGACCTTACTGCCAGCCATGGGGGGAAACCAATCTGATCCACAAAAAAGCTCAGGAATTGGGGACACCTCCTATAACAGAGAGGGATAACAAATGGGGTATAAAAATAAGGGACTGATTGAAAATTGGAACAAAATGCATTGAGAGGCCAGGTGCAGTGGCTCATACCTGTAATCCCAGCACTTTGGGAGGCCGAGGCGGGTGGATCACTTGAGGTCAGGAGTTCAAGACCAGCCTGGCCAACATGGTAAAAACCCATCTCCACTAAAAACACAAAAACTTAGCTGGGCGTGGTGGCAGGTGCCTGTAGTTCCAGCTACCCAGAGGCTGAGGCATGAGAATCACCTGAACACAGGAGGCAGAGCTTGCAGTGAGCCCAGATTGCGGCACTGCACTCCAGCCTGGGTGACAGGGCAAGACTCCATCTAAAACAAAACAAGCAAACAAAAAGCTGCATTGAGAATCTCAGAAATCTCTCCAAATCCAAGAGAAGTCAGAGGTTTACTCTCTGAAAAGACCGAATCAAAAGATTCTGGACTCAACCCTTAGGCAGAGCTGAGGGTTGGTGTGCTATATTGAAAATATAGGCATTAAGTAAATGGTGAAATTCCTGTTCACTTCTCCAGAATGCTGGTATAAAGGTTTACACCTTTCAAAGACAAAACTGACTAAACCAAGGAAAGACTTATACGTGCTAGCAACTGGGGGTGGGCAGAGGGGGCATTTTTGATAGGCTATTCATTGATATGGCTTTTTCGTTTATACACAGTAATTGACTAACATTTTATTGCCTCATTCTTAAAACGAATAGAAGCCAAGAATCGCAAGTCATTTGAGAAAAATATCTAATGAGAAAGAGAATCTAAGAGATATAAAAAGTAAAAACAAGAACAAAAAACTTCAAGGGAAACAGGAACAACGTGGTAAGCAGGTAGGAGCTTTGAATGAGCAATAACTGAAACCCTCAGAGAGGTAATGCAGTAAACTTAATCCATAAATAAGAACAGAAGGTTATAAACCTAAGAATATTGAGAGAAAAAAGGAGATTTGTGAAATTTAAAAATAATGTGATTGTAAAATGAAAATCTCAAAAAAATTTGGAAGCAAAATCACTTTTGCTGGATGAGTGGTAGTAGTGCTCATCCTCGAACCTAACTTTGAGTTTAAGACCAGTGTCCTCTCTGTCTTCTATCAATGCCTGCCCCTTCTATCAATGCCTGCCCCTTCTATCAATGCCTGCCCCTTCTATCAATGCCTGTCCCTTCTATCAATGCCTGCCCCCAATATATTTTCACAGATGGTGTCTGTGGTTTGAAGAATTTGTCTGTGGCATTCTATACCTCTCTTGAAACTGTTATATCAAAGCACTCTAACTTCATCAACAATAAAATTTTATTGTCAGACTCTGCCATTTATCTGGAAACGGAAGAATAGGTTTTGCCTGCCTCCTATTTTTCCTATTTTTCTCATATCATTCTCAAATACAGTTTGTATGATAATTTTATAATACGAATTGCCCAGTGGGTGTTTTTCTTTCTTTTCCCAGGAGGCCCGCATAAAATTGACTCTTGTTTTACAGCCTTTGGAAATAGTAACTGGAATTAAGAGGAAGTATTGACATATTCCCAGAGGCAATGCACAGCTCCAGTAGAAACTTTTGCTAACACCGGCCAGCTCTATCCAGAGCTAAAGACCCATCATGAACCACTCTGTGCTCAGTGCTCTAACCTACACAAGATCATTAATCACCCACTCCTTCAGCACATTTATGCTGTATTTGTAGGTGCCGACAACATAGGCTTGTCTACTTTTATGTGGCCACTTGAAACTTTGACAGCAGCCAAAGCTTAGATTTAATCGTTTGATTCTGACTACTTTCTGTACCAAATTGTAATGGGATTGAAGTACAGTATGACAGTTCAGGGACAATAACACTGCTGATCAATGTCATTCTCACAGCCAGGGGTCTAGCTTTGCAGAAAATTAAAGACTTGGTTTTAAAAAGCTTTTAGACATTTAACTGGGCTGTGCTAAAAGCTTTAACTTGTTTTTGTTGTCAGGGTCTGAAATACACTGGGGTTCTAGAAAGGCCAAATATGCATTTATCAAGATGTCTTCTAGTTATAGTGAGTCAGAATTATTATGTAAAACATTATTTCATTGCAATGGATGTGCTTTAAAACAGCAAGGCAAGTATGCCCTGCTATGAAAAAGTTCAATACCTGAACTTGTAAAACAAATATGCTAGAGGAAGTCATTCATACCACTAAGATATCTAATTAATTAGAACATATTTCAAAAATGAAATTCTTTAGTCTACCGAAACCACAAAACCACATACTTTGTAATTTATAAACTATATGTTTTGGAGCACATAAGTTTACTATTATAAGAGCGACAATATTTATCTGATAGAGTTTGCAAAATATTTTGCCTACATTATCTCATTTGAACCTATTTAAAGCCCTGTAAAAGTGCAGAGTAGCTCTTATCTCCCATGTATAGATGTTGAAATGATTTAGAATAAAACAGATTTTCTTCAAAGAAATGTTCATCCCTTGCATATGCCAATGCTTTTAGCAGCACTTGAAAGCTAGAAATGGAGTGCCTTATTGACTATCTGAAAGTAACTAAACAAATGTTTCCTGAAAAAATTATAACCTGAAGAAAATGTTTGCTTTCAAAATTGTACCTTTCTTAAGGGGTTCCAGAGAAAAATGTTTGCAAGACTAACCCATATGGTAGAATACTGATGTAGCAAAAGTACTGCTTCCCTGGCTTTTTGGAAGAGAAGAAAGATCTCTTATACTCTGGACATAAGTCATCTCTTGGTTAGAATGTCAGCTTGGCTTGCTTTATCATTTACAATGTCCCTAGCCCAGAAATCACTACTGTAAACAAATAAGGTAAAATCTAACTAGAGTGGGACAACTTGGCAGATGTCTAGCCTGAATTATTGTAATCTGAAGTACTGAAGCTATTAAATAAATAGCTCTCCTATTTTGACTTACATAAAGGAACTTGAATGCCAATAAAATGACTTCAGTGGAGAAATAAGTAAAATTTATTATTACTAAAATGTTTCTTATAAGGTTGGCTTTGTATACATAGTTTTGTGACAGTGGTGGCCATATTGTTTGGTAATCATCTCTTTCCACGTATAACTATCTTTACCTTCCACCTCCAGAGAAGGGTCTGGATCTTATTCATCTCTGCACTGCCAGAGCCTGTCGGGTAAATGTATTGTGAGACTTGACAAATGTTTGGTAAATAAGTTAATTAATGAATAAACTACAGCTGAGTGGTTGCTGGCTGCATCTTGGCAGAGAAAAAAGCACAAGCCTTAGTCAACAACACTTTGGGATTACTTTCCAACTCACCCAAAGAGTAGTTGTGTGGTCTTAAATTTCTCAGTCTTTCTGGGACTCTGTTGTCTCAACTGTAAAAAGAAGGTAATCATGAGAGATCATGCCTACCTTATGGGATTGCTCTGACAAGAAAATGGGAGAATGTATGCCAAGTAGCAAGAATGTTCAATTAATGGTAGGTAAATATTTTAATTGTGTTTCCTAACACCTTGTAAATACTATAAATATACTTTAATCAAAAAAATTATTAAGATGTCTTAGTCCATTTTGTGCTGCTGCAACAGAATACCACAGACTGGGTAATTTATAAGGAAAATAAATTTATTTCTTACAGTTCTGGAGGTCAGGAAGTCCCAAATCAAGTTGCCAAAATCTGAGGAGAGCCTTCTTGCCATGTCATTTCCATGGCAGAAGGCAGAAGAGCAACAGAGCATGAGAGAGTAAGAGAGGAAGGGGGCTGAACTTTTCCTTTTACTAGGAAAATACTCCCATCTAATCCACTCTGGCAATAATGGCGTCAATCCATTCATCAGGGCAGAGCCCTCATGAGTGAATCATCTCTCAAAAGAACCACATCTTAACACTGTTGCATTGGGAATTAAGTTTTCAATACATGAACTTCAGGAGACACATTCAAACAACAGCACAAGCTAAACTTCAAACCTCAAAATAGCACAGCCCTGAATTTTCAAATACCAAAATAAAAGACTCTAGCTAAATGTATCATCCTTTTTGAATACACAAAAAATCATGAGTAATTAAAAGTACATACTAGCTACTATTAATTGAAAATAACAAAATGAATAATGTATATAAATCAATATTCATTAAGAAATCTCCATAAATATGGACCTGTTGCTTATTAAGTTTGAGACTAAACATTCATTTGACTTCTTTAAAATTAATACATTTGTCCCATTAAATTGTTGAAATTTAAATTCTGGGGTTATTTATTGACAGCAAATTCTACATAGGAAAAGCATAGTTCATGAAATAGCTTGGAAGCCATGTCGATAGCCAAAAAAAAAACAATTTAAAGAACAAAAATGCGTGCAAAACCTCAGTGGGAATTCTATATTTCCATCATTGCAGAAGATGAAAGCTTGGCCTGGTATGAGTTCTAATTCCCTGCAAGCCTTTCCACAATGCAAATGTCATGCTGAAAATTTTGGCAATTGCTTTAGGGAAAGGTAAGTTTCCCAGATCACTGGAAAATGTTTTGACATTTCAATGACCCTTCCATCCTGTTTTACAAAAGAAGTTCCAATTAAGCTCAGGGCTTTCATCTTATTTAGTATACTGACCCTGGAAATAAAGGCTGTGAAGTTGAACGCTATTCCTGCTGTGAGAACAAGGCTGAAAGCTCTGCAAGAAAAAGCAAGAACTCTAAGCCATCTCCCAAGAAGATGAGAGTTGATGAAAATTGCTGTTTTTCATGACGTTTATCACCATCTCCCTACAGCACTGTTTTTTCCTTGGCTGTGGCCCAACACAGATGTTCACTTAGGCAGGCAGAACACAGGGAGGAGGAGTCTGATGTTGGAAGGTTCTGGTCATGGTTTTGCTACTAATTTATCACATAACCTTGAATAAACCTCTTTATTGCTTAGAGCCTCTGTTTTCTTATCTGTTAAACTAGGGGGCTGTACCAGACGATTTCCAAGGTTCTTTCTACTTCCAGTATACTGTGTGTGTACATTTGTGGTCAGAAGGTAAAGACAGACTACCTGTTTGATGGTGTGATTCCCCAAACGCAGCCAAGTACCCCCTGCTTCCAGGGGAAACTCCAGTGTTAGAATAAAATAACCAAAATGTGCTGAGCCTAAGGTGGCAGACTCACAGTTATTCAGCTCCAGAGCCCAATATTTGATTTACCGGCTTATTTGAAATAATACTGGATAAAGGTACTTCTACTTCCTCTCTTGTGCTAATTAGTACTCTTTGCTTGTAGGAAGTAGAAATCACACCAAGGTAGCTTAAGGAAAAGGGAGAGCTGGTTATACAAATATAATCTTGACCCAGGAAGGAAATGGAACTCTGAATCCCTCAGAAACTTAGGCAGTTTTTCTCTTACTGTATTCTGTCTCTGCTCCTTTCTGCATATATCTGCTTTCTCTACCTCCTCTCCTCCTTTTCCCTCCCTCCACATTTTCTTCTTCTACAACTCTTCTTCCTTCTTCTCTTCCTTGTATCTTTCTCCTCCTCTTCATCGTTCTGATCCTCCATCTCCTTCCCCCCTCATTCTTCTGTTTCTCTTTCCCCCACCGACAGGCTTTCTCTACTCTCTATCCACCACCACCTCATCTTCATGTGTGACAGTTCTACTTGTATGAAGAAATGACCATTCATGAATCCAATTCCAATGTCCCTAGGCAGAGAAATTGAATGCACCAGGTGTCTATGCCTTGTCCCAATAATTGTGACAAAGAAAAAAAGGACTCTCAAAAGCATGTGAATAAATAATAATTTGAAAGCCTCAACTGTAAGTCCTAATCTTATTAAGCAATCTGCAGATATAAGCAAACTTCGGTAATCAACTGGTTGTATCTGCCCATTTGAAATTGATTATACGAATGTTCAAGCTCACTGACATTTATGATGTAGCTAATGGCCAAAATTTTTTAAAACCTGTCAAGATTGGTATTTTTAAATAGTGCTGTATAATATTTTCAGAGATTTTCTCATTGATTGTTTTCGTAATTCTTGTAAACAAACAAATAAAACAGTTTTTTTCCTAAATGTTATTTTTTTATTATACTTTAGGTTTTAGGGTACATGTGCACAATGTGCAGGTTTGTTACATATGTATCCATGTGCCATGTTGATTTCCTGCACCCATTAGCTCGTCATTTAGCATTAGGTATATCTCCTAATGCTGTCCCCGCCCCCCACACCCCCCACCCCACAACAGTACCCGGAATGTGATGTTCCCCTTCCTGTGTCCATGAGTTCTCATTGTTCAATTCCCACCTATGAGTGAGAACATGCGGTGTTTGGTTTTTTGTCCTTGCGATAGTTTACTGAGAATGATGTTTTCCAGTTTCATCCATGTCCCTACAAAGGACACGAACTCATCATTTTTTATGGCTGCATAGTATTCCATGGTGTATATGT